>NC_092334.1:574445000-574745000 GCF_046630445.1 Rutidosis leptorrhynchoides
AATCTCCTAATTGTTATCTAGGGTTTTGAAGATCAAACTTTCCTTTTCCTTTTTTTTTCTTTGGTCGACATACATACATACATATTAATATTTTTTTTTCTTTCATGTATAGATCTATGTGTGTTCATGTACATGTTTATGAATAAGTTAATAACATGAATATGAATTAAACAAAAATCAAAGTTTATGTAAATAAGTTAGGGTTTATGTTATACCTTTGAAGATTCGAAGATGATTAACAAAAGAAAAGAAGAACACTTTAAAGATTGAAGATCAAAGCCTTGAAGATTCGAAGAACACCTTGAAGATTCTTGAAGAACACGAAGAACGCGAAGAACACTTGAAGATCACTTGGAAAACCCTTGAAGATTTTCGATGGTGGTGGTGGTGTGGGGTTTCGGTTTTTGAGCCGAAATAGAGAGAGAGGGAGAGAGATTTGGGAGAGAGAATTGTTGTTGTGATTTGGTACAATGAAAAGGTTTAGGTTAGGCCTCTATTTATAGGGAGGATAGGAAAATTCTAGAATTAGGGTTAGGGTTAGATTTACTTAGGGAACAAGTTAGCTTGAAGAGGGGGTCATTAGGGGATGCTTGGGCCAAAATTTTGGAAGGTAGAAAGGTAAAATAATTTTACCCTCCTTAAAATCGGCTAGGGTTTTAGGGGATTAGGGTTTAACTTTTTCACTTAAGTCCTTGTACTTTAATTTAGCTTAAATGGTTCTTTAATTGTCCAAGTTTAATTATTTTAAGTACACAAGTTTTAAAGTTATTTATTTGTTCACGAAAGTTTATTAACTCATTATTTTTATCTTCTTTTTAACTTGCGATTTATTACACAAAGTTAATTGTTACATTTTATAATTTTTAACGCTTAACAATTATTGATTAAAGTTTAACTGTTAAGTTTAATTATATTGTTTGGGCATTTATTATTGGAAAAATATAGAATGGAAAAATGAGGGTCGTTATATATGTAGTATATTTTCACTCACTAAGCGTTAGCTTACCCCCTCGTTGTTTACATTTTTATAGATTTGCATGGATGCGGTGGCTCGGGTAAGCGTGGGGACTAGTGGACTTGCGTAGTTGCTTTAGAAGATCTGCTTTTGGATTTGATTAGGATTGGGTAGCATATTCCCAATCACCAAGCTCGGTCTTTATTTTGTATTAAAAGTCATGTGGTCGAAACTTGTACTTTGTACTTAAAAGGTAGTTGGGCATATGTGGGCCCGGTGTCGTAAAACTCTTTTTATTATTGGAACGTGTTATTTTTACCTAATATAATATGTTGTTAAAAGCGTTTATCTAAAAATGTCGGGAAGCAAGAGATCTTTTTACGAGAAATGGAAAAAGTGGACAGCGGGCTGCCAGACCCTGTGCGCGCCGCGCACAGATGGAGCTGCGCTCCGCGCACCCCATCTGGTCAGCTCAGTTTAAAATTTTTTATTTATTTATTCCGCGTTATTGGTTGGTTAACGGGTTGGGTTGTTACAGTCATGATATTTATCTTTTTTAATTATGGTACTCAAATGAGTGTAGACAGGGTTTTCGGTTGTGATTGCTCCACTTAGCTGGTTTTTAGAATGGACCAACATGGGTTGTGCTATATAGGTAGTCTGAGGTACCAACGACGAGATCCAATTTATCCTTTTTATGTTATCTATAAGTTATTAATTAGTGTTGTTGGTTATGTGTTTTTAATCATGATTGTTTGACATCAAGTATATTTGCGTATTGGTTGTTACAGGATTGCAGGGTTGGACCACTGATGGATTCAACCTTTCAAAGTCAAGCACATGCTCTGTTCATTACATTACCTTAAAATATGACGAAGCCTTTCAATTACCACACTAATAATAACTGTAGCTCATGTTTATTACATCCTACAATGTAATTGTACAGTATGTTAATTGCAAACATAATTTGTTACGCAATTTTGCATGAGCTATCACATAATTTAACAATTTTTAAATATTTTATTGATGAAACCCGCGGGTCGTTAATAAGAATAACAATTAAAAATCTTTCCTAAAATGCATACAATATTAGACCGAGATAAAAGATAAATTTGTATATCAATCATTTTAAGTCTTTATTAAATAATCTAAGATAAAAGGCCTAAATGTTTCCTAAAGAGAGTGTAAGTGCTTGATCCTCTCAATAGCCTGCTTAACCTTCAAAGATGGTTCATCATGGAAGAAACTAGGGTCGTCATGTTCTGCTGCGGCACTCGGTTCTCCAATAAAAGCACGGAATGATTCTACAACAGAATTAGAAAGAGACTCCAAGTTGTAGCCTCCTTCCAAGAAAAACACGCATCGCCCACCACACAAATCTTTTGCAAGTTGCTTGATACTCATTGCCAACATGTAATATGTTCCAGTCCCGAACTGGAAATTGGCAAGTGGATCAAGTACATGTGCATCAAATCTATATAAAAAATAATAATAATAAATAAATATAAAAATTATAAAATTCAATGTCAGGAACATTTGATCCTGTAAAAAACAATAAGACATATCCTATGAGATTGATGTAAAAGTCTATCATATTTTTAAGTTTAAACACTTGGATGAAAATAGGTGAAAGGAGAATAAGTAGCCTATAAACCAATACATGTATATATGTATATGGTAGGGTGGCCCAGGTGACGATTTGGACAGGTTGGGTAATGGGCCAGGTTCAAAAATTTTTTTTTATAAATAACTAGTATATTTTTACTATATTAAAAAATCCAGTTTTTGCATAAGCAATTTTGCTAGGTTGTACGCCTGGTAATATGCACTTTGACACATTTAATTCATTTGACTCGATTCCCATTAAGCTATATTAATTCGCTTGACCCATTATATATATAACACAACATGAATCAACCCATTCATAAGTATATGGGTCGATATTGCCCATCTACTATGAACTAGTGATAATTAAATGCAAAGAACAAATAGTTTTTGTAGAAAGAAAATCACCCTGCTGAAACAAGAATTATATCAGGCTTAAATCTTTGTGCAGATGGTACAATGACTTGATCGAAGACAGATCGCATGGCTAAATCACCCGAACCTTCCGGTAATGGCAAATTAAGAGTTGCTCCTTTACCGTTTCCATGCCCTAAATCATCAAATTTTCCTGTACCAGGAAAGCTCCCATCCTAAAATTAAGAGTATATTAGCGATTGGAGACAACATGGAGATATAATGAACTTCCAAAATATTTACCTAATAAAAATTCTAGTAAATTAATAGACACGAAAAAATAGCGTAGTGATGCTATCTCCTTATGTAATAAGGCATTGATTAGATTACCTCCACATATGACCATAACATTATACCCTTGAAATTGAATGACAGTGCCTAATATGATCCTACTGAGGTCGCAGCTAAAATGCAATTGTAGAGACACGAGCCTCTAATATGAATGAATTAATATGACATTTACATTATTGTTATTTGTCTAGAACCTCCTATGTACTTTTTAATCCGTCTCTTCCAGATCATCGAACTTTCTTTTCTCCATTACAGGTCATCCTACTTTTTCAAACATTTTGTGTCCCAGTTATAGGCCATTTTGTTATCAAAACGACGTCGTTATGTGAGCCTTTATAGTACTCCTTCCGTCTCATTCCAATAGTCCCAATTTGACTTTTAAAGTCTTTTTTGATCAACTTTGACTCGATATATATTTATTTGTTTTATATATTATTTGATAAAAATTATACCAATCATAACACATTTAAGCATCAATCCATTTATATAAATTTCATCAAATTATACATAACACAAACAAAATTATATTGAGTCAAAGTTGAACAAAAAAGACTTTAAAAGTCAAATGAGGACTATTGGAATGAGACTGAGGGAGTACATTATGTTTCTTACCAAAACGGACGTCGTTATGGTAACAAAAGGGGTCTAGCTAGTAGCAACATTTGAAAAGTATGATAGACAGGCAGTGACAAATATAACTCAATGGTATGAAAGGGACAAAGGAATTCAATGCAATAAACCCTTTGTCTCAAACAAATATACATGCCCTTCACATATGTGGCAGTGATTTTATGTTCATAAAATAAAGTTAGTTATGTTATTTCCTAAACTTCACATGGCAAGTCTATTGTTTACTTGAATGTAAGAGTCTCTATACTAAGATTTAGGGGTATTAGGTCATTACAGTTGATTTTCCGAGAGTGATTCAAATATCCAATTAAACGTCTAAAAGAAAACCTACTCCAACTTAACCAGACCATAGTTTACTATCATATTCCATTCAACTCTAATAAAATCGAATCAGTTTCTATACTACTTATTGTGTCTATCTCACTTGTAAAGGGGGGGCATATGTTGGGCGGTTCGAGTAGGGGTCATCTGCAAATACTATTTAAGTTATAGTAGAAAAAATCATTTAATGTTTAATCTAGATCTAGCTAGATCCTTAAAGAAAGGTAGTGTGAATTAGAAATAAACTTCTTGGGAAGTTCAACCCGTTCCCCTTATAGCTAGTAATTTTATTTCATCCATTTAATCGACATCTGACCCATCAAAGAGTATATATGTCAAAAATGTCACCTTTACCATGTGAGATAACCCAGCCTCAAAGAATACCAGATCAATTAAATAAGAAATGAGAATTTATATTTATACATATACAATACCAAGGTGAATGGCAATTTAAAAATAAAGAAATGATTAAAGGTTTGTTACTTACTTGGTGAGTTGAGAGAAAAAATATGTCAGGATCATCATAGAATGCATCGCTAGTGCCATTCCCATGATGGACATCAAAATCGATAATGAAAACACGTTTAAGTCCATGGGCCTGTTGCGCATATCGAGCTGCAATAGCAACATTACCAAAAAAACAAAATCCCATGGGTCCTTTTGGAATAGCATGATGTCCAGGTGGACGTATCAAGGCAAAACCAACTGGAGGGTTCTTGGTGATTTTGGATGCTGCCACCTACAATTTTTTTTTAAAAAAAAAAAAAAACTTTTTCACGAAAAATTATACAAGGTAAATGATATACTTAGAGCATCTCAAACTATCGTGTCTATGAGGAGTGTTTTAATAAAGACGGAAGCACTTTTTTGGGAGGAAGTAATTTTATTTCGTTTTTTTTAAATATATTTTTCCAAGCATAAGATCACATGAAAATATGAATATTAAAAAAAAACACTTTATGATAAATGTTATTATTTTGACGGGAAAATACTCGATGAAATAAATGATAACAATGAATGTTTTGCTTCTAATTATTCATTATAATTTCATATATACATATAGATATAGCATATATATGAATATAATAAATAGAAATATACATAGTAAAATAAATCATATATAATAAATAGAAATATACATAGTAAAATAAATCACGGGCTCTTATTAGACAGGCTAATTTTATAATCCTATTAGTTTAATATTGCTATACCTATCCCTAAAAGTTCAATATAATAAATGCCTAATTTAAAGGATAAAATTTATGATACAATTTTGCAATATATATCCAATATTGCAAAATAATTTAAATAATTAATATGAAATTAAATAATTTAAATAATTAAAAAATCTAGGTAAATTAAAAAATAAAAAATATATATAACTAAAAAACACTTTTAAAATTTGTCAACATCACGAGCTCTTAAACTCATAAAAATAATTGTTTAAAAAAATCAATTAATTTTGTACGATTATTTTATTCAGCGTGCAATGCACTGGTTCTAATAATTTTGCACGATTGAGAAATAAAAAAAATTATAGTCGTTAAGTTACTAACAACACACAAAACCACTTTTAAAATTTTTCAACACCATGAGCTCTAAACTCAAAAGAATAATTGTTTAAAACAATCAATTAATTTTGGACGACTATTTTACCCACCGTGCAACGCACGGGCTCTAATAATTTTACACAAATTTTTATCCACTCGTCGCACGGGCTCTAAAAACTAGTGTGTGTGTGTGTGTGTGTGTGTGTATCAAGGTTGCAAAACTCAATGACTCAGCTGAGAACTCGACGATAAGTTGCCAAAAATGTGCCAGCGATAAATCGTTGTCTAACTCGCTCATCTAAAAACTAGTGTGTGTGTGTGTGTGTGTGTGTGTGTGTAATGTTTTAATTAAGAGGGAAGCATTTTTTTTTTTTTTAGGAAATGAGGGGAAGACACTATTTTTTCGTTTGTTTTGAATTTTCTTTTTTAAACATTAAGATCATATGATCACATGAAAATATAAACATTAAAAAAAAAAACGCTTTGTGATAAATGTAATTATTTTGGCGGGTAAACGCTCGAAGAAATAAATGATAACATGCATCATATGTATACTCATGATGCATGTTATCATTTATTTTTTCGAACGTTTTCCCTCCAAAATAATAAGATTGTGAATCAATTTGCCGGGTAAACAATTCAATACGACTAATTTCATAAGTAGGTGAGGTGAAATTACCACATAATCAACCAAGGATAAGCCTGCTCCAGCAGCAGCCAATGACTCGTTAAAAGTCTGCACTTTCAACAGTATTCCACGAATCATAAATTTGATAAACATAGTTGTCATAATAGAATAAAGCATAATTTCATTCAAAGGACACTATTTTACCTCATTTCCAAAACAAGGTAACCTATTTTGGTTTCACCTATTTAAAGGACTACATTATCGAAAAGGGAGTATCATTAGTTTCTTAAGTTAGTATTTGTTAAGTGAAGACATGGTATGTCACGTCATCAAAAAAGTCCATGTTGAGTGCTTATGTGGACTGGCACGTCATTATTTGAAATTTTTTTTAAAATAAATTATTTAATTAATTAATATATATATATATATATATATATATATATATATATATATATATATATATATATATATATATATATATATATATATATATATATAATTTTTTTATCTTTTTATTTTTTTATTCCTTTATTGTTACGGAGTGTTTTTTTTTTTAAAAAAAGTTCCAGTAAAAAAACAATAAATTGTTTTTTTAAAGAAAATAAAAATAAAATAAAAAGAAAGAACTTAAAAAAAAATAATACAAAATAAAAAGTAGAAACAATTTTAATTTTTTTTTGAAAAATCTAATAACGACGTGGCAGTCCACGTAAGCATTCCACATGAACTTTTTTGATCCGTGTCATCACTTAAGGGACACTAACCTAAGAAGCTAACGATACTCCCTTTTTTTTTATTAACATTTGATAATGTAGTCGTTTAAATAGGCCAAACCAAAATAGGTTACCTTCTTTGGGAAAAGAAAATGAGGTAAAATGGTTGGCTTTTTATGAAATTAACCCTAGAAAAAAAAAAAAAACAATAAAAAGAAAAAAAAGACTATGTAGTTTTAAAATATACAACTAATAAGTGATGTCAAATAAGCTAACTTCAATGAAAAGCTGCTTAGATCCCATCAAATTGAATTAACAATTTTTTTATATATATAACTCTCTTACCGTGGCAGTAGCGTATGTGTCTCCAAAGACATCAATGGGTATAACGCCCTGTACTGAAGCCCATTCCATTGCCTATCGAAATATATTTACAAGACCATTGATTAAAGGTGGTGTCTATCCCAGGAAAAATAATTTTGGCAAATATAATCTTATTTTTAGTAAAATTGCAAATCCTCTTTTTTTGTGCTCTGTTCATGACAAGCACACCTGCATTACCTTCTCAAGGGCAGAAACGTAAGATTTGGAATGTACATTTGCAATATCATCCACTGTAGCAGTTCTGAAGTTTTTAAGTTGGACAATCTCAGATCCTCGAAACTGCATGCGCATAGATGCAGTTTTTCATTTAGAATGAAATAAAGCTAGTGCAAACAGAAAAAATTCTTGCATATTGATATGCATTCAGTGAGAGAATTATATGGGATCTTGTACAGTCTTAGAAGGTATCCATTCAGTGAAAGAATTATATGGGATCATGTAAGAGTTGCCTTAAATCCTTTTTATTTTATTTTTTTTCTACACCCCGATAGCTTTAATGAGCTAGTAATAACAAGTTCATCAACTAATATAAAAATTGTAACAAGCCTACTTTTATTAAAGGGTTAAGTGCTTGGAAATGCATTAAAATGTAAGCCAAAATCTATAGTATGTATCAAACTTCAAATGAGTCTATTGTGTGTATCCAACTTTTAAAAATTAGTGTTTTATGCATCCAGGTATATGTGGTGGCCATATCAGTTTTGATCATTCGGATACATAAAATAGTAATTTTAAAATGTTGAATGCACGCGATTAACTCATTTATGGATCGATACATACCATACATTTTGAGCTGTAGTTTGATACAAATTTTTAGGAACTTAACCCTTTATTCGATTAGCCTAAACAGGAAATATACTTGTCTCAACTTGTAGAAAGATAAAACTTTAAACACAATGGTAAACTGAAATCGGAAACCTTTTAAGACGAATTATATATAATTATGTGAACGTAATGTTCTATTATACCTGTGGAGTGAGCCGAGCCTTCTCAAGAGCACTTACAATTGCGGAAACTCTTGAACTGCATTCTGGATGTCCCTCCTGTTACAACATTATGTAGAAATTGAGCAACGTCTCTCGAAAACACTTTTTATATATACAAGATATAACTAGATCAGCTTAGCTTAGCTTAGCGCATATAGATGCCTTAGTGTTTTATTCTTAGAAGTACAAAGAAAGAACAAAATTGTAGGTTATTTACTACCGCGTTATGACCCATTGCGGGAGCTAAACTGTAAATAACTTTTGCTCGACTCTCATCTGTCTCGGCGGATGAACATGGAGTAGAAGCTTCGAAACACATTGTCCTTGAAGTCACAATCTAAATTAATGTTTGGCAAAGTAGCTGTTAAAAAATGATAAAATAACAGAAAAAGAAAAATGGACACGAGAAAAAACACTTGATGCCAAATTAATATATAATGATTCAATATTATAATTAAGCTACATCTTATTATTTTCACTCTCACTACCAGTCATATAAACACATCATAATCATAATTAGAATTATAGAAGTAGAAAACGAGCTTAAAACTGGCACGTCTCGAAAGTAGAAAGCGAGCCTAAAACCAAATGGCAAACACGCGAGCCTATCCGGAACGGGGGACGACGAAACAATACACAACAAACTAAATTAGCACAAAGAAACAAACCACAATGCGAAACAAACAAAGACCTATGCCATACCGAGCTCAAGAACAAAAGCCAAATAAAGAAGACACCATGCAACAAGCAACAAGCCAAAAAAAGATGTGGCTTCTACTGCCATCAAGAAGCTTAATCATAAAGAGCAAAAAGGTTTATGTTTCCATGTTTAATATATTGTAGCAACAAGCAATGTGTTAATTAATATATATACAGAGTAATTGAAGTCTCTGAATGAATATGATTTGAATTTAAAGGCTGTATGCACAAGTTAATAAACTTTGAATAAATTTTTGTATGTCTTATATGTTCCTCTTTTAACATTCTATTCAGCAACAAATTTCATAATACCCATCTTATCAGATTTATATCACCCATCTTATCATCAGAATTTAGAGACGAACATATATTATATTTACTGAATAAAACACATACATGTTTATATGCAATTACCTTTTTGAAACTTTACACACATGTTTATATCTGCTAACAGTATGGAATACATAAACCCATTGGTATGACTATGGCCGTATGTACGTACTAATATAAGGTAGGGTTATGATAGAGTTAATTCAGAAAATCATACGCTAAAAAGGCATGAGGAGTAATCGAACATACCATAGGTGAAGAGAATGATTACACGAAGGAGATTCTGAGGACTGATCGAAGTGACAGAAAGTTATGTTACGGCCATAGAATGATCGAAGGGTCGTTTATATAATGTTAATGGGAAACAAAGGGTATTTGAGTAAATTAATAATCTAAAGGGTATTATGGGTATTTCTTCACCTCTCTGGATCCTTCCATTCCCATTATGTCTCACCTCTTACCCTAATTCCTCTCTTACGCATCCTCAACCACGACCACGACCACAACCACCATCATCCTTATCGACAATCGTGACTGATGAATCCACTCCGTCAAAACCACCATCACCTTCATCGACATCGTCACTTTCGCAAGTGCTGGCTGCGTCGTCTTCTCCGCCCTGCAACACACTTTGTCACACCCACATATATTGTTTTCGTTATCGTCTATGCGATTTTCATTTATTAACTACCGAGTAAGCATTGCCTTTCTTACGAATTTAAGAATTTAGGATTTTGATTTCTGCTTCTAATTTGGCTTATGCTTTTGAGAAGCTTTTGTTTATTCATATTCATTGCCTATATTCATTATGCAAATAGAATGAGGCGATGCTCAATTGGAGATCAAAAGTAATTGATTATTTTGATTTGCTTCATATTCGATTACTAAAAAGGCCCCCTTTTTTATAGCATTTGAAGTACCTAAATATAAAATAATACTCATAATGGTAAAAAGCAGCCCTATGTCAAAACTTGAAGCTTCCTGGACTACATATCCTTTTTTTTTTTTTTTTTTTTTTTGGAATCTTTGTTTGTGGGTGTGTTGTTAGTATATATATTACAATAGTTTTCTAGCTTCTTTTTTTATTTTCTCATATGTATATGTATTCCTTTTCAGCTCATGCTACTACTTTACCAATTTACCTATACTTTCATTATATAATCCTGGTGCTAAAATCTTGAAGCTAGGTTAGGTAAGCTATTTAACTTTTGACACCTAAATGGCTCAAATTTTGTTTGATACTTGAAACTATATATATAAAGAATCAGTGGTTTCTAGGTGTGATAGTTATATCATGTTTCAACAATGGTGTTGTTTAGCACACAGCAATTCTAAAATGAGCTAGTAATTTTATTTCATCTATTTAATCGACACCTGACCCATCAAAGAGTATATATGTCAAAATGTCACCTTTACCATGTGAGATAACCCAGGCTCAAAGAATACCAGATCAATTAAATAAGAAATGAGAATTTATATTTATACATATACTATACCAAAGTGAATGGCAATTTAAAAATAAAGAAATGATTGAAGGTTTGTTACTTACTTGGTGAGTTGAGATAAAAAAAAATATGTCAGGATCATTATAGAATGCATCGCTAGTGCCATTCCCATGATGGACATCAAAATCGATAATGAAAACACGTTTAAGTCCATGGACATGTTGCGCATATCGAGCTGTAATAGCAACATTACCAAAAAAACAATATCCCATGGGTCCTTTTGGAATATCATGATGTCCAGGTGGACGCATCAAGGCAAAACCAACCGGAGGGTTCTTGGTGATTTTGGATGCTGCCAATTTAAAAAAAAAAAAAAGAAAACTTTTTCACGAAAAATTATACAAGGTAAATGATATACTTAGAGCATCTCCAACTATCGTGTCTATGAGGAGTGTTTTAATCAAGATGGAAGCACTTTTTTTGGATGAAGTAATTTTATTTTGTTTTTTTTTTAATTTATTTTTTCAAGCATTAAGATCACATGAAAATATGAATATTTAGAAAAGACACTTTGTGATAAATGTTATTATTTTGACGGGAAAACGCTCGAAGAAATAAATGATATCAATGAATGTTTTGCTTCTGGGTTTGTTTTAAGGGGTTAGAAATTAGGGTTTAGAAATTAGGGGGTTAAAGATTAGGGTTTAGCTATTAGGATTTAGAAATTAGGGTTTTTGGTTTAGAAATTAGTGTTTAGGGTTTAGAAATTAGGGCTTAGATTGAATTTTTAACATAAACGGTTTAGAGTTTTGGGTTTAGGGACTAGATCCAAAACACTAAACCCTAAACTTTAAATCGAACTAATTTTGAAAAAAAAAACACTTCACACAAGATGAAAAAAAAATGATGCAAATAAACTCTAATTAAAACATTACTCATGATGTATGTTATCATTTATTTCTTCGAGCGATTTTCCGCCAAAATAATAACATTCGTCACAAAATATCTTTTTTAAATGTTCATATTTTCATGTGATCTTATTATTTGAAAAAAGATAATTTCAAAAAAAATTACTCCCCAATATATATATATATATATATATATATATATATATATGTATGTATACGTATATATATGTATGTATACGTATATATATGTATACGTATATATAAATAAATATGTATACGTATATATATATATATGTATGTATATATATACGTATATATATACATATATATATATATATATATATACGTATATATATATATATATATATATATATATATATATATATATATATATATATATATATATATATAGTGGTAGGATCAATGGGAAGTAACCAATCAGGGGAAGCGGGGGGAAGCAAAAACTTTTTTTTTCGTTTTTTGAAAAAACTTTGTTCACGAACATTATAGATTGGATGAAAATATGAACATTTAATAAAGACACTTTGTGCTAAATGTATTTATTTCGGCGGGAAAATGCTCGAAGAAGTAATATATATTACAAATATCGATTATCGTGTTTTTCGCGTATGTTGAGGTTTTAGATATTAGGGTTTAGATATTAGGGTTTACAGGGTTTAGATATTAGGGTTTATAAATTTAGGGTTTAGGGTTTAGATTTAGGATTTAGATTGAGTTTTTAACACGAACGGTTTAGAGTTTAGGGTTTAGGGTTTAAGATTTAGGGTTTGGGGTTTTGGATTTAGGGACTAAACCCAAAACACTAAACCCTAAACTCTAAATCGGGCTAAATTTTATTTCACAAAATATGGAAAAAACGTTAACATTCTTCACGATCCATATTATCTTGAATGTTATTTTTTTTCGATCGTTTTCCCGCCTAAATAATAACATTCATCACGAAGTATCTTTTTTAAATATTCATATTTTCGTGTGATCTTGATGCCTGAAAAAAAAATTCCAAAAAAAACAAAATTTTTTTTTTGCTTCCCCCCGATTGGGTACTTTCCCACTAATCATGCCCCATATATATATATATATATATATATATATATATATATATATATATATATATATCTTCTCTACCACTTATAAAGCATGTGATATACTGCTGATGTGTCATTTCCACCTTAATCTAAGGACTATAATGCTGACGTGTAAATTGCTGTTTTAATCAAGATTATCTCTAATAATTTTGACAAATTTACAAATGTCACTTTGCCATTCGTATTTTCACTAGCATTTTTATCAGATGGCCAATTTAATTGAAGGATTGCAAGCGCATAATCAGGAGCGGTTTCATAGAATCAGGGGCAGTTTCATAAAATCATAACTCCTTCCTCCATCCTAGATTTCAATCAATTGAAGCTTATCCAAACTTCAATCAATTAAAGATTAGCATCAACAGAAAATCAATGATCGAGATCGACATCGAGATCGACATCGACAGTTCCATTCTCCCGATTTATCATATCAATTTATTTTTAATCCGAAATTTAATTTGGGTTTGTTCGTACTTAGATTAGGATTCTGACAACTGTTTCGACGATGCAATATCAGTGCCAAATATCTGAGAAATCGCAATCGGTATTTTCATTATTACTTATCTATAATCGTCGTATTATTATTTTAATTTTTAAAATTATTTTATTATTGTGTAAATTTCGAGATCGACTTGGTTTTACCGAAATAAATGAGTAGAGTGATACTACTTGTGTTGGATCTTACAGATTTTATTATGCAAAAAAGAGGATATATTGATTTAGGTCGATCTTTTTATTCAGTAATATCGAGATTTAGATGGTTTTACTGAAATAATTGTGTACAATAATTGTGTACGGTGATACGATTTGTGTTTAAAGCCATGTAGGTGATTTTTACTGAAATAATAATTATCGAACTTTAAAGCCATGTACTGATAATATATAGTTTTATATGTGATTTTTAAGTGAAATCATCTCACATTAAATTTATAGTTTTCTTTATAATGTGATTTTTAATGGTTCATGTTACTGAGTTTGCAGATCCTCAACAATTTAACCACTGCTTTGTAAGATCATTTAATACTCATGGAACTCTTTTTCTGTATGTACTTATGATCTGTTACTTGATATTTATAACAACGTAAAATATAATATTTCAATTACTATTGCTGCAAACCAATAAAATCATTGTATGAATTGGTATCTATTGGTTATGGGATTATCAAACCACATTTATTTCAGAAACCGTTATGACTGAGAGTTCAAGCTATAACCTCACTTTAACAATCACAAACATTGAATGATCAAAATGGGCACTCTATTAAATTGTGATATTGTTCAATTAATTTAGGCTGTTTATTGTAATCGGCACATTTGTGTTACCTCACATAACATATTTTGTTGTGTTTTAATTGCTCGATTTGCTAATCTTTAACAATGATATGGGAATTGTTGAACAAAATCTTTGAATATTGTTTCGTTATTGTTTATTTACCCATCCAGATAGTTGATTTCCATCAATTGATTATTCCATTCTTGCAGGTATGCAAATTAAACCGATTATAATATCTCAATTGATTGTTTATGTGTGATGTTTGGTTGAATTGTTTCTAATAAATACCTATGTTGCGCATAAAAGACATGCTACAATGTTTATGTGTAATATTTACAGGTTGAACCTTAGTTGAATTATGTTGAACCTTAATAGATAGGTCATGAGTTTTACTTCATGTACATATAGAAGATTCAGAAACTTCGGATGTATCATGATCATGATCGTTTTTATTTTTCAGGTTCCATGAACAAATTCCATTGTTTAATCTTCAAGTATCATAACTAAAGTGTGTATATAGGCTGTATATAAGCTGAGGTGTTGATACCTTAACCCGAAAGTAAAGGGTGGGATAGTGTGCGGGTTAAAAAATCAATGGTAAGTGACAGAGACCAATTTTGATTTTTGGATGTGTCGTCCATTGTGGATATGTATGTTGTGATCAGATTGTAAACAAGAAAACAACGAGTAGATCCACTTAGGGTCATATGTTGTGTTTTTGGTGGGAAATAGGTTGGTCTGCTATAAAACTTGACTCCAGGTTGCAGTGGTATTAAGAAATTGATCACTTGGTTTGATCACTCCAGGTTGACGTGCTACTACTTCTTATCGGTAAATCAAAATTTGAATGTTTAGGTGTCAAATACGTTACTTTTGGTTAAAAAACTTGAATTCAGTATGTGAACTATAAAACTTTAGTATCATCCTCCTCTAACTTCAGCTCATAATGTTGTAACTTCAGCTGTAACTTCAGCTTATGATGTTGTTTATCAACATTTTATTCAATATAACTGTTAGTACGATTTTTCGTATAGCGGCTGTAAGGTACTAGTACAGAAAAATAGCTTCTTAGCGTGTAGCGTATAATGTTGATTGTTGTTTGCCCTCGAGAAATTATCTCTGCAAACCCGGAACACGGATAGATGATCCGTAGGGTGGCCTCAATCAATCTGAGAATCAATCTGAGAATTGATCCGTATAGCGCGGTGCTGCTAAGCGGCTAATATATGTTTAGAGTGAGAAAGAACTGTGTGAGAGAGAAAGTGTACTTCCCTCTGACTGAAGTTCAGATCAGAATTATGATGATGTGAATGTGGTGACCCAGGGAGTCTATTTATAGGCGTAGAATGTCCGAAATTCACGGGATACACGTGTCAATCACTGAATGGCTCTGTTACGTGAAGTATCCGGAATGTCGGTGGCGTGTGCTGATGTGACCGCGTGCCTTTTACTCGCTGAGTTAAAGGGCTTATACATTGGAGCTGCCTGCAGGGCTTACGCTTGACGCTGGGCGGCCTGATAAACGCTGGACGGCAAATACTGAACACCGCTAGATTTTGTTATTTTCTGTGCTCTTTGATCGATTTTTCTGTATAAAATGATGTTTTTATGCGTGTATCCCCTAGGATACACCATTAATAACTTAGTTGTGCTCAGTTTTATCAACTACAAATGGGTCACTCGGCATTATTTAAGACTTTAAGAGTATAATTTTCAATAAGAGAAAAAAGGATAACAACTTGAAAAAACTAGAGGTAACTGCTTACTTTTGCTTTTCCAGTTTCTGTCATAAATTTCTCTTTTGGGTCTTCTATTGCTCTACTTAAAACTTCTTTATGTAATTTCTTCCGTGTCAAATTACAATACAATCATTCCTCATCCTGAGATTTTGAAGATAAGGGGTTCCCCACGTCCAACAATAGGTAAGCTTCTATATATCTTTGATTATTTATTATATTTAGATAGAGGTGAAAAATTGAGTGGGTCATACTCATAAGTGGGGGAGTGGTCTATGATTGGCGCCTTAAAGCTGTAGCTGTGATTTGGGAAGATGTTAATATTTGTTAACTCGGTAGGGAGTATAAATAGTACCTGGGAAAATTTTTAAGCCTATGATTTTGCTGCGGGCTGTAGTCCCGACATTGTAGTACTTGAGGGATACATGTTCTTGTTTCAAACTTCTTTTTGTCTCGGCAAAGTAGATTACTTTTTAGTATTTACCACCATCACAAGTAAAGAAAACTCCCTACTTTATCTTTTTAGATAGTTACCTGAGTTGATGTATGTAGCAATTGTTAGGAAGTTCCTCTGTCTGTACATGTACATCTAAACTTTCAGTAGTTTTTGTTACCGTCCATAATTACATTACAGAAATTTACTAAGGTTTACACTCATTTTCCGGATTGCTGCTGTGATTTAAAATTAGATTTTGTACTCTTGAAAGAGTATATGTTGTACTGGTACCGGCTCTGTTTACCAAGTCTTTTAAGTACACATCATATTCATGAAGCATTTTTAATAGATTTGAGATTTATAATAATGTAGTATGTTAAATGTTGATTGTTGTTTTGTATGACATAACCAAGTACACTACTGGGAACTTACGAAAGTACTTAACTACGAACCCAAGATGCTTACTTTAAACTCCTTTGACTTTGTATGTTGAGCATGATTCATGATCTCACACGTGTAATTTCATGTCTTTGTGGATCTATTAATCATTCTCAAAGCTGATTTATCGTCACTATATACACAGGTCTAACTTATAGCCAATCTATAATTTCATAGTTGTGTATCATTAGGCTGTTGTGTGACATTTTTTTTTCTTTTTGGAAACTTGAAAGAGGTGATCATTATTTTCGTGACATGGTTAAGATTAATAATCTTTATATATCTTTCTTATACTTCTTTTAATATTATATTATATTGTTGAAATCATTGGTAAAAAAGTGCCACAAAATAACTATACGTTCATGCATAATGCGTAGTACTCTGAGTTTAGTTGCTACAATGAAAACTATTTTTTTATTGCAAGTACTACATGTTATTCAGAATTTAGCAAACTCAACGGCAATGTGCAATGCATTTGATTGAAGTAACGATCTTCAGAATCGCTTTTATTTATCTGGGTTGAGTGATCACTTGTCAAAACAGTTAATCTATTGTGTCAATATAGCTAATCTAAGTTACATGTGAGTATGTGAGTGATCGTGTAGTGTTACTTGATGACTTTTTATATGAACGAAATCAATTTTTCTCGAGTTTTCAGATGCCATCCAACGGACAGGCTTATAAACAAATGGCTAAACGCAAAACGAAAATTGTATTAAAGGAAAAAGAAAATTGGAGCAGAACTTTGAGAATGAAGTAGTCCGGACATGACTCTTAGTAACGAGTATAAATAATGGTTTGTTGCATTCAAGATTTATTGATTCATAGCGTTCAGGATACTTTTACCATAGATTTAGTTTCTACAAAAATACTATCAATAATGAAGTTTTTTGTCATTGTACTTGTATTATACACCTAATAGGTGACAATAAACACGTTTTTGAATACTATTTTATAGAGATGTCGTGCAACGCACGTACTCTTAAATCCTACTCAAGACCATCTTAAATACATTGGGTATTAAAGACAAAAATCCTATTCATTTTTACCATACTTTGTACATCAAATAAAGTTAGACTTGGAACTTCGACTTTGCTGAAGATCTTGATACAAATTTGTATTACTCTGATTGACTATTTTAGTTTGAACTACTATCAGTAACTCATTGTTACATTCTAAAGGTATCAGTAACAATGTTGTATAAACAGTAACGATTATGAAAACTATTTTTTAAAGCTGCCGTGCAGCGCACGGGCTCTTAAAATCTAGTTTATATATATATATATATATATATATATATAGGGATGAGTTCAAATGAGAACCAATAAATAAGTGAGAACCAAGAGAACCATTTTAGAACCGTTAGATTGATTAGATAAATGGCTGAGATTAATTGTACTATTTAGTAATTAATTAATATTAAATAAACACTAGAAAGGGCATTTACGAAAACAAATAAATGGAAGCAGCATTCTAGTGTTGATTATTGAACAGAGCCGAATGTGCAGTTGAAAAAGAATTAGGTTAACGGTTTCAATATCAAAAATTGATCATGGAAAAACTGCCACTATTGACTGGATTAAAAATACAATCCCTTGTTTGTAGCCTAAATACCCATTTGCAGTTGAATGTTTATAAAAAAATACCTCCAACTGTATCGGAAGGATTCAAAGAGTTGTAAATACAATTCCTAAAATTTCTACATACAATCTCCAATTATATAAAGGTACGCGTATGTTAAATTGATAATATTAACTTTTCAATTTATTAATCTCAAAGGTTTTGGTGCTTTTTTTTACAGTGATTACGTCATGAGTGCTGTAGGGGGAAACTCAAAAAGCAAACAAAATGGTGCAGTTGTGTTACGTTCATCCTTAATTAGTAAATTTTTGTGCTTGTTTATTATAAAATTCAGTGAATATGTTAACATATGTTGTCTGATAGTGTTGAGTATATGAGTTTCACTTAATGTTAAAATTTGGTGGTCTGTTGTTAAAAAAATAAAGAGTTAGTAGGATTCTTAAGTTGTTATGATGATGTTTACCAGGATGTTTCTAAACTTGAGTTTGGTTGATGTTGTCATGAGAATTGTATGTATGCTAAATATGGAACAAGTTCAGGTTTGCCGTACGCAGATGTTCACGTATTCTACATGTGTTAACTTGTGTAGTATGAACATGCTCATATTAGGTGGTTACATTTGTTAATGATATTTGAATTCTTATCTTGTATTGACTGAACAATTGCATTAGGTGAAGTAAGAACATCAGGTAAGGTAACTTGTTAACATATGTTAATATGTTGATAAAAAACTGGATTTATGACTTTTTTTTAACTTGTTAACATTTGTTAATATGTTTATAACTTGTTATCATTTATTAATATGTTAATAACAATTTCAATAGTTGAGGTGCATAGAAGTATTCGAACCCATTTATGTTGAATATGGAACATGGTCACATGTTTGGAATGCATGTGTTCACATTGGTATTATGTAACATGTGTCGTATGAAGCTGCAGAAATTAGTTGGTCAGAGTTAATGTGAGTTAAAATGTTTCCTTTGGCTGTTCACAAGTTTATACATGTTCAGATTAATGTATACATCATGGTAAATTTAGTTCGTATTGGGTGGTTATATTTGGTAATCGTAATGGAATTGTTACCATGTGTTGTATGAACATGTGTATATTGGATTGTGTCATGTGTTGTATGAACATGTTCATTAGTTGAATTAACAAAAGTAGCTAAGTTGTTAACGTTTTGGCTGATGTTTTTAAAAAACGGGGGTTATGGAATTTTTTGTTTTTTTTGTTCTTTGTAAGTTGACTAGGATGTTAACAAGAATATCATTGGTTAAGGGGCATACATGTATTTCATTTTGTTTTTATAAATATGGAACATGTTCGCATGTTTGGTATGCATGAGTTCACATTGATAGTATGCATTTGTTAACTTGTGAGGTAAGAAGATGTTCAAAAAAAGTTGGTACATTTGTTAATGTCCCTATTAATGTGAGTTGATTTGTTGCCTTTTGGATGTTCACAAGTGTACATATGTTCAGTTTAGTGTTAAAAACCTGGTAAAATTAATTTCAGAATTGAGTATATGTTAATTATAGTACATGTTCATATATAGTCATTTTTTTATTATTTTATTTTTGTGTTACGTGTTAACATTTGCTCATGGGGTAAAGTTCGTATGAGATTATTATAATAAGTAAGTTCATATGAGATTAGTATAATAAGTAAGTTTAAAATGTTACATGTTCACATCTGTACAATCGATTGATAGCAGAGTTCATGATGTGTGTTAACTTCTTATTTGTATGAACTACTTGTAGGTAATGACTTGGAAAAAGGCACTGGACAAAAGGGAAAAAAAGTTCAGCATGTTTAGAAGATGATGCTGATGTTACTTAAAAAAGTAGAAGTAAGAGTAAGAAAAACGATAGTCATGGAAATTTTGAAAATAGGGATGTTAATGGTGATAGAAAAAATTAGACCGGGATGAGAACAATGGGGATGATCGAAGACGATGCAATGAGAACATTATGAATTTTATGCTTTGGTGTTTGGGTTAGATGTAGTGTGTATATAATATGTTAAGCAGCTGATTCATCATTTATCATATTTAGTGGTACTTGTACACAAAATTCTATTGGAGTTTATGATGTCTTTTTATGGATTGAGAAATGGAAAATTTTGGACCGCGTCAATCAGGAATTAAGTGTTAACATGTGTATTATGTCAAAATTTGAAGGTTTGACGTTGTTCGTAACTTGTAATTATGTTGAAAATGTATACCATTTTGGTTGTTGTCCATAACTTAATAATGAGAATATGTAGGATGATGACAATGTGAATAAGGTAAACATAGGTACTAACGTTGCATCAACATTTAAATTTGTTGCTTTAGACACAATACCCCAATCATATGCGTTGCATCAACAGACTTGGGCAAAAACCAATTTATTATTCATCATATCTTTCAAATGGAAACAACTTACATATTTATACTAGCACTACAATAACTGCTACTTACCATTTAAGTTATTAAATACAGAGTAAAATGTTACAAAAAATAACTACTAATGCAAATGGCATCAATTTGTGCGGCAGAATATGCAAACGTGGGTGTGTATGGTGATACATGGCATGCATACATGCATTGATCCACACACAACGATATACTTATTCTCCAACTGATGATGTGATGCAACTTTTAATTGAATCAGTCTAATTCGCGTAGAGACCCCGAGTATACCTGGGAACGTGAAGACAAAATGAGACGAAAATATCCCCATCTCTTCTTAACCGTTGATGCATCCGAGAAGTCTTCCTGAAACTTCGGGATGAAGTTTAAAATAACGGGGAGGTATTATAACAACCCTCACTTTTTCCTTCCGAATTTACCAATTTGCTCTTAAGGTTTCATTGTCTTATTCAGTATATTATTAGGGTTGTTATTTGAGTAATTAATACTAAAATCCTAATATTATTTAAAACCCTAAACCAAACCCTATACATTAAATATTAAACCCTAATAACATTTAATATTTAATACTTAACCCAAACCCTAATAACTAATATTATTAATGTTACTATTATGATTAAATAAGAAGTATTTTAATTTTAATTAATGTAACTTTAATAATAATAATAATAATAATAATAATAATAATAACTTTAGAAAAAAATATATATATATATATATATATATATATATATATATATATATATATATATATATATATATATATATATATATATACAACTTAAAATGCTGGTTATAAAAAAAATACAATATATTTAGCCATATATAATTCGGCCAAATTAGAAAAAAAAGGAAAAATTAAACTTGATCTAAATTAAGCACAATTCCTAGTCCATCTCTAATTACTTGCAATCCAATCTAAATCCAAGTTCCTAGAGTCCTAGCTTTAATCCAACACTTGTTCATCTCATCTATATAAGGCTTTGTTGTTTCCATATTTTGCATCATCTTTTTATCGACTCATAAACAGACCGTAACCCTCTCTATTTAGTCGACTTATTCAGCTTCTTTCCCTCTCCTGTTAGTCGATACATCAACCCTCCAGCTTTTTCCCTCTTTTAGTCGACAGGTTTGCAGTCCCAAACCCCATCCTTGTCGACTATAACCACCACCCAACACAGCTCCAAGTCGCCACATTGTCCGGCCCTTTGCAGTCGACACAAAATAGCCTCCAACCCTCCTGCCATCATAACAACCCTTTAGATCGACTTTTTGCTGCTGAAATTGCTGTGTATTTTCTTCTGTTTTTGCGTGATCAAACAGACCCAAGTTGGCACATTATTGCTGCGTTTTCTTTCTTGTTTTCCTGCTGTAAAACGTGATCAAAACAGCCACTAATTCGCCTCCTTGATCAATCCAAAAACAGCCCTCAATCGCCATATTATTGCTCCTGTTTCTACTGTCTTTCGAGCCATAAAAGGCTGCTATTTGCAGCTGCAACAAGCCACCTTCTGCAGCCTTAAAAGCGACCTCCTGCAGCTCTTGTTGCTGTGTTTTTCGACCACCAAACACCACCTAAACCACCCTTGTTTGCTGCTGCTATTTATCTGTCTGCTATCCGCCACTTAAACGCTACCAAAACCGCCACTTTTTGTGCTATTTTTGCTTCTATTTTGCTGCTGTCCATCGCCACTTTCACCACCATAGTTGATCACCTTTGTCTTGCTAAAACACTCCTAAGGTATTAACTAAAACTTAACTCTTTTCATTAATATTTATAGTTTATGTATAATGAAAGAGATGTACTAAGAAAACATAATTGTGAACAAAAGATTTAAATGGTAGCAATGGTCAACAAATTAAACTGTTAGTATTGATCAATGCATATTTGGAGTTCAACAAACTTGTTTTAATTATTATGTAACAATAATTCAAATTGTGTGAGGTAGACGATCGAAACAAGTTGAGTTTGGCTTCTTAGTCATGAAACAATTTTTATAAATTATTACATCCGTAAATAATCTTCACTTTGTATAATCTTGCAAATTAATTATAAGGATATAATATAAAAAATAAGGATCTTGATATGTAACTAGATAATAATAATAATGATATGTATTATGATCTTGAATATAAAGCTGATTATTAAAAAGATAAAAGATTATGATTATTAGTAATAAGATTAGGATTTGTCAAATTAAAAAGTATTATGAATAAGATTAAAAAGGTTATGATAAAAGTTAAGGTTAATGAGATAATGATGATTAAAAGTTAAATGTGAATGATTAACATGATTCATGATTATGATAAAAAGTTATGATTTATGGATTAGTAAAGTAGTAATGGTAATGATATACTTGCATGCATGCATACGTATGTATGTACATATATATAGGTAGATATATACATACATGTATATGTATGTGTATATATGTATGTATATGTACGTGTGTGTATGTATGAATGTGTGTTATGTAAGGTATATAAGTTAGTAAAAATAAATAAAAAAAGTAATAAGTATATCTATATATGTATCATCTTAAACTTATGTATAAGTAACACTTACATATAATATGTACATATATCACATAGCTATAAACATATATATTCATGAAATTAAATAAAGAATATATGTATGTATGTATCACATAGGTATAATTATATACGTAACATATAATGATAAGTTTACATAATAGTTGAATAATTAAAGACTAATAATACTATTATTAGTATAACTTATACAGTAAAACTTAATTACGCTAAGTATATTATCACCTATATATATATATATATATATATATATATATATATATATATATATATATATATATATATATATATATATATATATATATATATATATATATATATATAATTAATAAGTATATTAATAATTTGTTAAGAATTATAAACCGAACATTCTCAAACTAGAAGCTTACTATAAGTGAAAGCTTTCCATAAATAGTAGGTTTCCAAAAAATAGAAACTTTTGAGAAATAGTAACTTTTCTCGAAAACAGTCACTGTTAATATAGTTTGCTATATTAATAAACAAACTTTATGTCTATTAGACATTAATTAATTGAACATTATATCTCTAGGTTGAAATCTCCGTGTTCAACACTACGATCATTTAACTTGCGTGGAATACCTATCTGCTATTAAGGTGAACTTCATAGCCCCACTTTTTAACTTTCTTTATATACTTATTTTGAACTTTTGGGGTGAGACACATGCTTGCTTTCAAACTGTTTTTCCGCTTAGACACAAGTACCTGAAAACTGTTTAACTGTGCTGACATGCTTTGATTCATGCTAAATCCCTACCATGATATCGTTAATTGCTACGTATAAAGGCAAGCTTAGTTATTGTGAATAGCGCTATTGAGAGTGACGTCTCTAACCATTTGACCGTTGGTCTTTGGTTACATAATAATGATTAAACAACACTGACAGTTCAAGGTGTCATGGGGTAACTTTATTTACGTCTCGATATCATAATTTCAGCATTTACTTTTGATAACTAAATCTTGTGGTCTAAAACTATATATATTAAACCTATGTTGTTCACTCAACCATTTTAGTTGACACTTTAAGCATGTTTTGTCTCAGGTGAAGATTGCTAAAGATTATTTGCTATTTGGACTTTGCTGCTTTTGGAGTCCACATTTATACATTCATATTATTGCGTTAGAACATTAAAGTATACAATTGTAATGACTTAGTACATTCCGCTGCTTTAGTACATTGGTTATCAAATAAAACGTCTCATATAGAGTCGTTCTCGTTTTTACATACTTGTGTTGTGATATTGTGAAGTCATATTTCCCTCGCCCTATTTGGGGGTATGACCGAGTGGTATCAGAGCCAGGTTTGTTATAGAGAACCAGGATTGCATTTTATATGTGCCTTATGTGTTAGCTAGGGTGCCTTATGAAATGTCCCGTTCTTATTGATTAAAAACGTTCCATATTAATTGATTTCGTTGCGAGGTTTTGACCTCTATATGAGACATTTTTCAAAGACTGCATTCATTTTTAAAACAAACCATAACCTTTATTTTATAAATGAAGGTTTAAAAAGCTTTACGTAGATTATCAAATAATGATAATCTAAAATATCCTGTTTACACACGACCATTACATAATGGTTTACAATACAAATATGTTACATCGAAATCAGTTTCTTGAATGCAGTTTTTACACAATATCATACAAACATGGACTCCAAATCTTGTCCTTATTTTAGTATGCAACAGTGGAAGCTCTTAATATTCACCTGAGAATAAACATGCTTTAAACGTCAACAAAAATGTTGGTGAGTTATAGGTTTAACCTATATATATCAAATCGTAACAATAGACCACAAGATTTCATATTTCAATACACATCCCATACATAGAGATAAAAATCATTCATATGGTGAACACCTGGTAACCGACATTAACAAGATGCATATAAAAGAATATCCCCATCATTCCGGGACACCCTTCGGATATGATATAAATTTCGAAGTACTAAAGCATCCGGTACTTTAGATGGGGTTTGTTAGGCCCAATAGATCTATCTTTAGGATTCGCGTCAATTAGGGTGTCTGTTCCCTAATTCTTAGATTACCAGACTTAATAAAAAGGGGCATATTCGATTTCGATAATTCAACCATAGAATGTAGTTTCATGTACTTGTGTCTATTTTGTAAATCATTTATAAAACCTGCATGTATTCTCATCCCAAAAATATTAGATTTTAAAAGTGAGACTATAACTCACTTTCACAGATTTTTACTTCGTCGAGAAGTAAGACTTGGCCACTGTTGATTCACGAACCTATAACAATATATACATATATATTAAAGTATGTTCAAAATATATTTACAACACTTTTAATATATTTTGATGTTTTAAGTTTATTAAGTCAGCTGTCCTCGTTAGTAACTTACAACTAGTTGTCCACAGTTAGATGTACAGAAATAAATTGATAAATATTATCTTGAATCAATCCACGACCCAGTGTATACGTATCTCAGTATTGATCACAACTCAAACTATATATATTTTGGAATCAACCTCAACCCTGTATAGCTAACTCCAACATTCACATATAGAGTGTCTATGGTTGTTCCGAAATATATATAGATGTGTCGACATGATAGGTCGAAACATTGTATACGTGTCTATGGTATCTCAAGATTACATAATATACAATAAAAGTTGATTAAGTTATGGTTGGAATAGATTTGTTACTAATTTTCACGTAGCTAAAATGAGAAAAATTATCCAATCTTGTTTTACCCATAACTTCTTCATTTTAAATCCGTTTTGAGTGAATCAAATTGCTATGGTTTCATATTGAACTCTATTTTATGAATCTAAACAGAAAAAGTATAGGTTTATAGTCAGAAAAATAAGTTACAAGTCGTTTTTGTAAAGGTAGTCATTTCAGTCGAAAGAACGACGTCTAGATGACCATTTTAGAAAACATACTTCCACTTTGAGTTTAACCATAATTTTTGGATATAGTTTCATGTTCATAATAAAAATCATTTTCTCAGAATAACAACTTTTAAATCAAAGTTTATCATAGTTTTTAATTAACTAACCCAAAACAGCCCGCGGTGTTACTACGACGGCGTAAATCCGGTTTTACGGTGTTTTTCGTGTTTCCAGGTTTTAAATCATTAAGTTAGCATATCATATAGATATAGAACATGTGTTTAGTTGATTTTAAAAGTCAAGTTAGAAGGATTAACTTTTGTTTGCGAACAAGTTTAGAATTAACTAAACTATGTTTTAGTGATTACAAGTTTAAACCTTCGAATAAGATAGCTTTATATGTATGAATCGAATGATGTTATGAACATCATTACTACCTTAAGTTCCTTGGATAAACCTACTGGAAAATAGAAAAATGGATCTAGCTTCAACGGATCCTTGGATGGCTCGAAGTTCTTGAAGCAGAATCATGACACGAAAACAAGTTCAAGTAAGATCATCACTTGAAATAAGATTGTTATAGTTATAGAAATTGAAACAAAGTTTGAATATGATTATTACCTTGTATTAGAATGATAACCTACTGTAAGAAACAAAGATTTCTTGAGGTTGGATGATCACCTTACAAGATTGGAAGTGAGCTAGCAAACTTGAAAGTATTCTTGATTTTATGTAACTAGAACTTGTAGAATATATGAAGAACACTTAGAACTTGAAGATAGAACTTGAGAGAGATCAATTAGATGAAGAAAATTGAAGAATGAAAGTGTTTGTAGGTGTTTTTGGTCGTTGGTGTATGGATTAGATATAAAGGATATGTAATTTTGTTTTCATGTAAATAAGTCATGAATGATTACTCATATTTTTGTAATTTTATGAGATATTTCATGCTAGTTGCCAAATGATGGTTCCCACATGTGTTAGGTGACTCACATGGGCTGCTAAGAGCTGATCATTGGAGTGTATATACCAATAGTACATACATCTAAAAGCTGTGTATTGTACGAGTACGAATACGGGTGCATACGAGTAGAATTGTTGATGAAACTGAACGAGGATGTAATTGTAAGCATTTTTGTTAAGTAGAAGTATTTTGATAAGTGTATTGAAGTCTTTCAAAAGTGTATAAATACATATTAAAACACTACATGTATATACATTTTAACTGAGTCGTTAAGTCATCGTTAGTCGTTACATGTAAGTGTTGTTTTGAAACCTTTAGGTTAACGATCTTGTTAAATGTTGTTAATCCAATGTTTATAATATCAAATGAGATTTTAAATTATTATATTATCATGATATTATCATGTATGAATATCTCTTAATATGATATATATACATTAAATGTCTTTACAATGATAATCGTTACATATATGTCTCGTTTAAAAATCATTAAGTTAGTAGTCTCGTTTTTACATATGTAGTTCATTGTTAATATACTTAATGATATGTTTACTTATCATAGTATCATGTTAACTATATATATATCCATATATATGTCATCATATAGTTTTTACAAGTTTTAACGTTCGTGAATCACCGGTCAACTTGGGTGGTCAATTGTCTATATGAAACATATTTCAATTAATCAAGTCTTAACAAGTTTGATTGCTTAACATGTTGCAAACATTTAATCATGTAAATATCAATCTCAATTAATATATATAAACATGGAAAAGTTCGGGTCACTACAGTACCTACCCGTTAAATAAATTTCGTCCCGAAATTTTAAGCTGTTGAAGGTGTTGACGAATCTTCTGGAAATAGATGCGGGTATTTCTTCTTCATCTGATCTTCACACTCCCAGGTGAACTCGGGTCCTCTGCGAGCATTCCATCGAACCTTAACAATTGGTATTTTGTTTTGCTTAAGTCTTTTAACCTCACGATCCATTATTTCGACGGGTTCTTCGATGAATTGAAGTTTTTCGTTGATTTGGATTTCATCTAACGGAATAGTGAGATCTTCTTTAGCAAAACATTTCTTCAAATTCGAGACGTGGAAAGTGTTATGTACAGCCGCGAGTTGTTGAGGTAACTCAAGTCGGTAAGCTACTGGTCCGACACGATCAATAATCTTGAATGGTCCAATATACCTTGGATTTAATTTCCCTCGTTTACCAAATCGAACAACGCCTTTCCAAGGTGCAACTTTAAGCATGACCATCTCTCCAATTTCAAATTCTATATCTTTTCTTTTAATGTCAGCATAGCTCTTTTGTCGACTTTGGGCGGTTTTCAACCGTTGTTGAATTTGGATGATCTTCTCGGTAGTTTCTTGTATAATCTCCGGACCCGTAATCTGTCTATCCCCCACTTCACTCCAACAAATCAGAGACCTGCACTTTCTACCATAAAGTGCTTCAAACGGCGCCATCTCAATGCTTGAATGGTAGCTGTTGTTGTAGGAAAATTCTGCTAACGGTAGATGTCGATCCCAACTGTTTCCGAAATCAATAACACATGCTCGTAGCATGTCTTCAAGCGTTTGTATCGTCCTTTCACTCAGCCCATTAGTTTGTAGATGATAGGCAGTACTCATGTCTAGACGAGTTCCTAATGCTTGCTGTAATGTCTGCCAGAATCTTGAAATAAATCTGCCATCCCTATCAGAGATAATAGAGATTGGTATTCCATGTCTGGAGATGACTTCCTTCAAATACAGTCGTGCTAACTTCTCCATCTTGTCATCTTCTCTTATTGGCAGGAAGTGTGCTGATTTGGTGAGACGATCAACTATTACCCAAATAGTATCAAAACCACTTGCAGTCCTTGGCAATTTAGTGATGAAATCCATGGTAATGTTTTCCCATTTCCATTCCGGGATTTCGGATTGTTGAAGTAGACCTGATGGTTTCTGATGCTCAGCTTTAACCTTAGAACACGTCAAACATTCTCCTACGTATTTAGCAACATCGGCTTTCATACCCGACCACCAAAAATGTTTCTTGAGATCCTTGTACATCTTCCCCGTTCCAGGATGTATTGAGTATCTGGTTTTATGAGCTTCTCTAAGTACCATTTCTCTCATATCTCCAAATTTTGGTACCCAAATCCTTTCAGCCCTATACCGGGTTCCATCTTCCCGAATATTAAGATGCTTCTCCGATCCTTTGGGTATTTCATCTTTTAAATTTCCCTTTTTTAAAACTCCTTGTTGCGCCTCCTTTATTTGAGTAGTAAGGTTATTATGAATCATTATATTCATAGATTTTTACTCGAATGGGTTCTATGTCCTTCCTGCTCAAGGCATCGGCTACCACATTTGCCTTCCCCGGGTGGTAACGAATCTCAAAGTCGTAATTATTCAATAATTCAATCCACCTACGCTGCCTCATATTCAGTTGTTTCTGATTAAATATGTGTTGAAGACTTTTGTGGTCGGTATATATAATACTTTTGACCCCATATAAGTAGTGCCTCCAAGTCTTTAATGCAAAAACAACCGCGCCTAATTCCAAATCATGCGTCGTATAATTTTGTTCGTGAATCTTCAATTGTCTAGACGCATAAGCAATCACCTTCGTTCGTTGCATTAATACACAACCGAGACCTTGCTTTGATGCGTCACAATAAATCACAAAATCATCATTCCCTTCAGGCAATGACAATATAGGTGCCGTAGTTAGCTTTTTCTTCAATAACTGAAACGCTTTCTCTTGTTCATCATTCCATTCAAATTTCTTCCCTTTATGCGTTAATGCAGTCAAGGGTTTTGCTATTCTGGAAAAGTCTTGGATGAACCTTCTGTAGTAACCAGCTAGTCCTAAAAACTGGCGTATGTGTTTCGGAGTTTTCGGGGTTTCCCACTTTTCAACAGTTTCTATCTTTGCCGGATCCACCTTAATACCTTCTTTGTTCACTATGTGACCGAGGAATTGAACTTCTTCCAACCAAAATGCACACTTTGAAAACTTAGCGTACAATTCTTCCTTCCTCAATACTTCTAACACCTTTCTCAAATGTTCACCGTGTTCTTGGTCATTCTTTGAGTAAATAAGTATGTCATCAATGAAAACAATGACAAACTTGTCAAGGTATGGTCCACACACTCGGTTCATAAGGTCCATGAACACAGCTGGTGCATTAGTTAAACCAAACGGCATGACCATAAACTCGTAATGACCGTAACGTGTTCTGAAAGCAGTCTTTGGAATATCATCTTCTTTCACCCGCATTTGATGATACCCGGAACGTAAGTCAATCTTTGAATAAACAGACGAGCCTTGTAGTTGATCAAATAAGTCGTCGATTCTCGGTAGTGGGTAGCGGTTCTTGATGGTAAGTTTGTTCAACTCTCGGTAGTCGATACACAACCTGAATGTACCATCTTTCTTCTTGACAAACAAAACAGGAGCTCCCCACGGTGATGTGCTTGGTCGAATGAAACCACGCTCTAAAAGTTCTTGTAATTGGCTTTGCAGTTCTTTCATCTCGCTGGGTGCGAGTCTGTAAGGAGCACGAGCTATTGGTGCAGCTCCTGGTACAAGATCTATTTGAAATTCAACGGATCGATGTGGAGGTAATCCCGGTAATTCTTTCGGAAATACATCGGGAAATTCTTTTGCAATGGGAACATCATTGATGCTCTTTTCTTCAGTTTGTACTTTCTCGACGTGTGCTAGAACAGCATAGCAACCTTTTCTTATTAGTTTTTGTGCCTTCAAATTACTAATAAGATGTAGCTTCGTGTTGCCCTTTTCTCCGTACACCATTAAGGGTTTTCCTTTTTCTCGTATAATGCGAATTGCATTTTTGTAACAAACGATCTCTGCTTTCACTTCTTTCAACCAGTCCATACCGATTATCACATCAAAACTCCCTAACTCTACTGGTATCAAATCAATCTTAAATGTTTCGCTAACCAGTTTAATTTCTCGATTCCGACATATATTATCTGCTGAAATTAATTTACCATTTGCTAATTCGAGTAAAAATTTACTATCCAAAGGCGTCAATGGACAACTTAATTTAGCACAAAAATCTCTACTCATATAGCTTCTATCCGCACCCGAATCAAATAAAACGTAAGCAGATTTATTGTCAATAAGAAACGTACCCGTAACAAGCTCCGGGTCTTCCTGTGCCTCTGCCGCATTAATATTGAAAACTCTTCCGCGGCCTTGTCCATTCGTGTTCTCCTGGTTCGGGCAATTTCTAATAATGTGGCCCGGTTTTCCACATTTATAACAAACTACATTGGCATAACTTGCTCCGACACTACTTGCTCCGCCATTACTCATTCTGACACCATTTGTTCCTTTCGTTCTATTAACCCCTGGTCCGTAGACCTCACACTTCGCCGCGCTATGACCATTTCTTTTACACTTGTTGCAAAATTTGGTACAGAACCCCGTGTGATACTTTTCACACCTTTGGCATAGCTGCTTCTGATTGTTGTTGTTGTTGTGGTTATTATTGTTGTTGGGATGATTGTTGTAGTTGCTGTTGTTGTTGTTGTTGTTGTTGTTGGGCCATTTGTTGTAGTTGCGATTGATGTTGCGATTGTTGGGATAATTGTTGCGATTATTGTTGTAATTGCTGTTGTTGTTGTTGTATTGGTGATTCTTATCACCGTTTTCCTCCCACTTTCTTTTGACTTGCTTCACATTGGCCTCTTCAGCAGTCTGTTCTTTAATTCTTTCTTCAATCTGGTTCACTAGTTTGTGAGCCATTCTACATGCCTGTTGTATGGAGGCGGGCTCGTGTGAACTTATATCTTCTTGGATTCTTTCCGGTAATCCTTTCACAAATGCGTCGATCTTCTCTTCCTTATCTTCGAATGCTCCCGGACACAATAGGCACAATTCTGTGAATCGTCTTTCGTACGTGGTAATATCAAATCCTTGGGTTCGTAACCCTCTAAGTTCTGTCTTGAGCTTATTGACCTCGGTTCTGGGACGGTATTTCTCGTTCATCAAGTGCTTGAATGCTGACCACGGTAGTGCGTACGCATCGTCTTGTCCCACTTGCTCTAGATAGGTATTCCACCATGTTAACGCAGAACCTGTGAAGGTATGCGTAGCGTACTTCACTTTGTCCTCTTCAGTACACTTACTTATGGAAAACACCGATTCGACCTTCTCGGTCCACCGTTTTAATCCGATCGGTCCTTCGGTTCTATCAAATTCCAAAGGTTTACAGGCAGTGAATTCTTTGTAGGTGCATCCTACACGATTTCCTGTACTGCTAGATCCAAGGTTATTGTTGGTATGTAGCGCAGCCTGTACTACGGCTATGTTTGAAGCTAGAAAAGTACGGAATTCCTCTTCATTCATATTCACGGTGTGTCGAGTAGTCGGTGCCATTTCCTTCAAAATAGTTAAATGGAACAAGTTAATCATACAGAATATTAAGAGTAGTTAATAGTATTTCGTAGCATAATATGAACTCATTTATAAAAGCTTTTTCTTCATATTAGCATTTTATAAGTTTAAATTCGGGTAGTATCTACCCGTTAAGTTCATACTTAGTAGCTAATATACAATTCAACTACTACAATTCTATATGAAAAACTGATTATAATAATATTTCGCGTTCAAACTTTTACACAATAATTTACAAACCTACAATACCGCTTATTTTACATATAGCATGAAATATAGCACACAATAAATTTGATACAAGATGGTTGTGAAGATAATTCTAGCTAGTACACAAGTCGTTCAGCAAAGGCAATAAAGACACGTAATTCATAAGTCCAGAAACAAGTCATGCATTCTGGTTTTACTAGGATTACTTCCCATCCTTGGTCTTGTGGAACATAACCGTTATGGCCGTTGATAAGACAGCGTGTTGTAACGTCATCAAAGGTACGAGGGTTACGTAATGTCCAACAGTCCCGTAACAATCTAAAAACCTCATTTCTTACCCCAATTACCGACTCCGTCACTTGTGGGAACGTTTTGTTTAATAGTTGTAGCCCGATGTTCTTGTTCTCACTTTGGTGAGAAGCGAACATTACTAATCCGTAAGCATAACATGCTTCTTTATGTTGCATGTTAGCCGCTTTTTCTAAATCACGAAGTCCAATATTCGGATATATTGAGTCAAAATAATTTCTTAACCCATTACGTAAAATAGCATTTGGGTTCCCCGCAATATATGCGTCAAAGTAAACACATCGTAACTTATGGATTTCCTAATGTGATATCCCCCATCTTTCGAACGAAAGCCTTTTATAAACCAAGGCATTCTTGGAACGTTCTTCGAATGTCTTACAAACTGATCTCGCCTTAAATAGTTGTGCCGAAGAATTCTGACCGACTCTAGACAAGATTTCATCAATCATGTCTCCGGGTAGGTCTTTTAAAATATTGGGTTGTCTATCCATTTTGTGTTTTTATACTGTAAAATAGACAAGAGTTAGATTCATAAAAAAAAATTACTTATTAATACAAGCAATTTTTACATATATCATAAAGCATAAGCACACTATATTACATATATTACACCACACGAATACAACTATCTTATTCCGACTTGCTTGTTTCTTCTTCTTCGGTTTTGGTTCGTTTTGCCAAGTTTCTAGGGATATATGATGTTCCCCTAATACGAGCAGTAATTTTCCACATTGGTTTAGAAAAACCTGGTGGTTTAGAGGTTCCCGGGTCATTGTTACAACTTAAGGACTTCGGGGGTTGACGATACATATAAAGTTCATCGGGGTTGGAATTAGATTTCTCTATTTTTATGCCCTTTCCCTTATTATTTTCTTTTGCCTTTTTAAATTCAGTTGGGGTAATTTCTATAACATCATCGGAATTCTCGTCGGAATCCGATTCATCGGAGAATTGGTAATCCTCCCAATATTTTGCTTCCTTGGCGGAAACACTATTGACCATAATTAACCTTGGTCGGTTGGTTGAGGATTTTCTTTTACTTAATCGTTTTATTATTTCCCCCACCGGTTCTATTTCTTCATCCGGTTTCGATTCTTCTTCCGGTTCCGATTCTTCTACCGGTTCCGACTCTTCTTCCGGTTCCTCTTCGGGAACTTGTGAATCAGTCCACGAATCATTCCAATTTACATTTGACTCTTCATTATTATTAGGTGAGTCAATGGGACTTGTTCTAGAGGTAGACATCTATCACATAATATCAAACGCGTTAAGAGATTAATATATCACATAATATTCACATGTTAAAAATATATAGTTTCCAACAAAATTTGTTAAGCAATCATTTTTCAAGTAAACACGGTCGAAGTCCAGACTCACTAATGCATCCTAACAAACTAGATAAGACACACTAATGCAAAATTCTGGTTCTCTAAGACCAAAACTCGGATACCAACTGAAATGTCCCGTTCTTATTGATTAAAAACGTTCCATATTAATTGATTTCGTTGCGAGGTTTTGACCTCTATATGAGACGTTTTTCAAAGACTGCATTCATTTTTAAAACAAACCATAACCTTTATTTCATAGATAAAGGTTTTTAAAAAGCTTTACGTAGATTATCAAATAATGATAATCTAAAATATCCTGTTTACACACGACCATTACATAATGGTTTACAATACAAATATGTTACAACAAAATAAGTTTCTTGAATGCAGTTTTTACACAATATCATACAAGCATGGACTCCAAATCTCGTCCTTATTTAAGTATGCGATAGCGGAAGCTCTTAATAATCACCTGAGAATAAACATGCTTAAAACATCAACAAAAATGTTGGTGAGTTATAGGTTTAACCTATATATATCAAATCATAATAATAGACCACAAGATTTCATATTTCAATACACATCCCATACATAGAGATAAAAATCATTCATATGGTGAACACCTGGTAACCGACATTAACAAGATGCATATATAAGAATATCCCCATCATTCCGGGACACCCTTCGGATATGATATAAATTTCAAAGTACTAAAGCATCCGGTACTTTGGATGGGGTTTGTTAGGCCCAATAGATCTATCTTTAAAGTTCGCGTCAATTAGGGTGTCTGTTCCCTAATTCTTAGATTACCAGACTTAATAAAAAGGGGCATATTCGATTTCGATCATTCAACCATATAATGTAGTTTTGATTACTTGTGTCTATTTCGTAAAAACATTTATAAAAATTGCGCATGTATTCTCACCCAAAAATATAAAGGGTAACAAGGTAAATGAAACTCACTTTCACAGATTTTTACTTCGTCGGAAAGTAAGACTTGGCCACTGGTTGATTCACGAACCTATAACAATATATACATATATATCAAAGTATGTTCAAAATATATTTACAACACTTTTAATATATTTTGATATTTTAAGTTTATTAAGTCAGCTGTCCTCGTTAGTAACTTACAACTAGTTGTCCACAGTTAGATGTACAGAAATAAATCGATAAATATTATCTTGAATCAATCCACGACCCAGTGTATACGTATCTCAGTATTGATCACAACTCAAACTATATATATTTTGGAATCAACCTCAACCCTGTATAGCTAACTCCAACATTCACATATAGAGTGTCTATGGTTGTTCCGAAATATATATAGATGTGTCGCCATGATAGGTCGAAACATTGTATACGTGTCTATGGTATCTCAAGATTACATAATACACAATACAAGTTGATTAAGTTATGGTTGGAATAGATTTGTTACTAATTTTCACGTAGCTAAAATGAGAAAAATTATCCAATCTTGTTTTACCCATAACTTCTTCATTTTAAATCCGTTTTGAGTGAATCAAATTGCAATGGTTTCATATTGAACTCTATTTTATGAATCTAAACATAAAAAGTATAGGTTTATAGTCGGAAAAATAAGTTACAAGTCGTTTTTGTAAAGGTAGTCATTTCAGTCGAAAGAACGACGTCTAGATGACCATTTTAGAAAACATACTTCCACTTTGAGTTTAACCATAATTTTTGGATATAGTTTCATGTTCATAATAAAAATCATTTTCTCAGAATAACAACTTTTAAATCAAAGTTTATCATTAGTTTTTAATTAATTAACAAGTTTAGAATTAACTAAACTATGTTCTAGTGATTACAAGTTTAAACCTTCGAATAAGATAGCTTTATATGTATGAATCGAATGATGTTATGAACATCATTACTACCTTAAGTTCCTTGGATAAACTGACTGGAAAAGAGAAAAATGGATCTAGCTTCAACGGATCCTTGGATGGCTCGAAGTTCTTGAAGCAGAATCATGACACGAAAACAAGTTCAAGTAAGATCATCACTTGAAATAAGATTGTTATAGTTATAGAAATTGAAACAAAGTTTGAATATGATTATTACCTTGTATTAGAATGATAACCTACTGTAAGAAACAAAGATTTCTTGAGGTTGGATGATCACCTTACAAGATTGGAAGTGAGCTAGCAAACTTGAAAGTATTCTTGATTTTATGTAACTAGAACTTGTAGAATATATGAAGAACACTTAGAACTTGAAGATAGAACTTGAGAGAGATCAATTAGATGAAGAAAATTGAAGAATGAAAGTGTTTGTAGGTGTTTTTGGTCGTTGGTGTATGGATTAGATATAAAGGATATGTAATTTTGTTTTCATGTAAATAAGTCATGAATGATTACTCATATTTTTGTAATTTTATGAGATATTTCATGCTAGTTGCCAAATGATGGTTCCCACATGTGTTAGGTGACTCACATGGGCTGCTAAGAGCTGATCATTGGAGTGTATATACCAATAGTACATACATCTAAAAGCTGTGTATTGTACGAGTACGAATACGGGTGCATACGAGTAGAATTGTTGATGAAACTGAACGAGGATGTAATTGTAAGCATTTTTGTTAAGTAGAAATATTTTGATAAGTGTATTGAAGTCTTTCAAAAGTGTATAAATACATATTAAAACACTACATGTATATACATTTTAACTGAGTCGTTAAGTCATCGTTAGTCGTTACATGTAAGTGTTGTTTTGAAACCTTTAGGTTAACGATCTTGTTAAATGTTGTTAACCCAATGTTTATAATATCAAATGAGATTTTAAATTATTATATTATCATGATATTATCATGTATGAATATCTCTTAATATGATATATATACATTAAATGTCTTTACAACGATAATCGTTACATATATGTCTCGTTTAAAAATCATTAAGTTAGTAGTCTTGTTTTTACATATGTAGTTCATTGTTAATATACTTAATGATATGTTTACTTATCATAGTATCATGTTAACTATATATATATATATACATATATATGTCATCATATAGTTTTTACAAGTTTTAACGTTCGTGAATCACCGGTCAACTTGGGTGGTCAATTGTCTATATGAAACATATTTCAATTAATCAAGTCTTAACAAGTTTGATTGCTTAACATGTTGGAAACATTTAATCATGTAAATATCAATCTCAATTAATATATATAAACATGAAAAAGTTCGGGTCACTACAACTTTCTCCTTCACTTTTAGATCCTTGAGTTGGGTGAAAATCAGGAGTAGCAGGTAGAGTATCCGGACTATAGTGTGGTGAATGAGGACCACCAAAGCCATAAGGTGGACTTTGGACTGATTTTTCAGTGGAAGATCCTTTAGTATCTTCTTCGATTGGCTTGATGAGAGTTGGTTTATTAATGCTTGAGCTTGACATCCTATCATTAGGAAATAGACTATGATTAGAATCTTTTAGTCAAGTTTAGAAAAGCATAAATGTTAAGATTATAGGGAAATCCTAAGTGCTTTAAAGTCTAAGGCAGGAAAGGTTATAGTTTCCTAGATTGCTAAGGCACCCTAGCTAACACATAAGGCACACATAAAAAATGCAATCCTGGTTCTCTATAACAGCCTGGTTATGCTCTGATACCAATCTATCACACCCCCAGTTAGGGCCTGGGCGAAATGTGACTTAATATCAAAATATACCAACATATTATAATAAACGAGAACAATACTATATGAGAAAATTAAACTTTATGGAGTACGCAGTGAAAAATGAAATGTCGTTACAAAGGAAATAAGTAATGTTTAAATGCGATTGTAATAAATGCGATATCTCATGATCCTAAGTCCAAGTAGCATCACATAAGCAGTAGATAAGAAAGCTTGAATCAAACAGCACCTGAGATAAAACATGCTAAAGTGTCAACCAAAAAGGTTGAGTGAAGTTCATAGGTTTAACAAAAAGTTTGACCGTTGTTTTAGATCACAAGATTTAGTTTGTAAAGTTGATCTCCAGCATGATCAAAAAGTTATGCCAATGCGTGATATTTAGACTAAATGTTCAAGTTTGCCCCAAGGCAAGTTGTCGTTTATACTTGTCGGTTTAATTTCATTATCAAGTAATACAAAGACTTAGTCAAATGTATTGGGGACGTTACTCCCGATAGGCCTACCCCCAATAATTAAGCATGCAAGCATCAATTAAAAATATCACTGTAGGGACTTAGTCGGACATAGCTGGGTATAGCATAGTTTTAACAGTTGGTACTTGTGTCTAAATTGTAAAATGTAAAAACAGCATATGTCTCACCCCCAAGAAAAATAAAAGTAAATAAGTTGCGCAATAGTAAGTGGGGCTATGAATTCACCTTAGTAAGTAGAGAGAGAGAGAGAGAGAGAGAGAGCTAGTTATTCCTCGAAATAGAAAGTTGGATGAGTGAGCAGAAAGTCAACCTATTGACATTTAATAGTAGTAAGTGTTTTGCCCATATTTAAGTTTAAGTATGTGTTTAAGTATTTAAGTGTAGTTTGTTTTACTAAGTTTCCATTCCTAGTAAGTTTCTATTTTTAGAAAGTTTCTATTTTAGAAAGTTTTCTCATTTTAGAAAGTTTCTATTTTTAGTAACCTAGTGTTGAACACTAGTGAGTTGTCCTTAATAAGTATATCACCTATTAAGTGTGAAAGTAACTAAGTGTATGATTACTATAGTCGGGTTGATATTGTGGACCGTACCCAAACAGCTAAGCCACCTCCGAGTCACCAAGATGAACTATTGATACCGGTTGGCCCAGGATTTCTTGACCAAAATCGAAGTTTGGCATTTGTAATCCACAAGCGTCCCATAGTGGTACCGATGAACACCTTAGGCCTTTGGCAACGTCGATGTTTAAGTAACTTCACGCTATCGTGAATGACTATGATAATCTTATAGTATAATAGTATAAGTGTATGTGTTAAATAATAGTATAAGTATTATTAGGGTTTCATTAATTAACTAGGTTTAAGTAATTAAAGTAGTATTTAATAACTAGGGTTTAGTAATTAATGTCCTAGGGTTTAATAAATGTCTAGGGTTTAGGTTTAATTAATTAGGGTTTAAGAATTAGGGTTTCATTTAATGTAGTATAGTTTAGGTGTAATTTGAGTTTAGGGTTTTAGTATGTATATGTATATTTTTCATGTATATATATATATATATATATATATATATATATATATATATATATATATATATATAATAAAAAAATATTTTTTTACATGTATATATATGTATATGTCGATATGTATATATATATTTATATGGTTATTTTGTTTCCTTAATTAACCATAACAAATCTTTCATGAATATCCTAGGGTTTAAAGATCAAACTTTCCCCTTTTTTTTTTCTTTCTAGTCGACACATATACATATATATATATATATATATATATATATATATATATATATATATATATATATATATATATATATATATATATATATATATATATATATATATATATATATATATATATATATTCATATTATTATTTTTACATGTATAGATCTAGGTGTTTATGTATTTACTTATGAATAACAAGTTTATAATATGATTATGAATTAACAATATCAAAGTTTATGTAAATATTTTAGGGTTTATGTTATACCTTTGAAGATTCAAGATCACTAACGAAGAAAAGAAGAACACGATGAAGATGGAAGATCAAAGAGTTGAAAAACTTGAAGAACTCCTTAAAGATTCTTGAAGAACACGAAGAACGCGAAGAACACTTGAAGATCACCTTGAAGATTGATGATGATTTCGATGGGGGGTGGTGGTATTTTCGGTTTTGGGGCCGAAAATAAGAGAGGGATGGATAGATTTGGGAGAGAGTTGTAATTGTGATTTGGTACATAGAATGGGTTAGCCTAGGTCTCTATTTATAGGGAGGATAGGAGGATTCTAGAATTAGGGTTTAATTAGGAATTAGTTAGGGAACAAGTTGGCTTGGAAAAGGAGTTAGGGTTGGTCATGGGAGCCGAAAATTAGGAGGGTAAGAGGGTAATTTTGCCCTCTAAAAATTGGCTAGGGCTTTTAGGGTTAGAGTTTGTGATTTTTCACTTTAGTTCTTGTACTTTAATTTGCTTAAATGACTCCTTAATTATCCTAGTTTAATTATTTTAATTACACAAGCTTTAAAGTTATTTATTTACCCACAAAAGTTTATTAACTTATTATTTTTATCTTTTATTTATTTATCGTTTACAAAGTAAATTATTATATTTTAAAATTCTTAACGCTTAACAATTATCGTTTAAAGTTTAATTATTAAGTTTAATTATATTGTTGGGCATTTAATAAGAAAAAGTATTGAATGGAAAAATGAGGGTCGTTATACTGATTGAATCTGCGAAATAAGATATGGTAGATAATAGGGGCGATGTGTATAATTGAAGATCCATAACTGCAATTGTAAAATTCAGTTTCTTAACCGCTATATAATTTTTGAATATTGGATGGTAATCTGTACAAGAAAAAGGCAAAAAGGACGTCAATCAAACCTTAGATGTATATTGCGTTTATACCCCTTTGTATTTTGGTTCTCAAGGTTCTCACTTATTTCTTGGTTCTCATTTAAACTTTTTAATATATATATATATATATATATTGAAAGGATTTTAGAGAACTAGAGTATTAGATTGAACTTCAATCTATGGACAGATTGAATTTTAGTTTGCGAAAAAAAATCAATCCTAAAAAATGTCAATCTGCACAAAAAAACTGCAAAAAAATAGTCAATTTGCAGAAAAAAATTCAATCTGCACAAAAAAGCAGTCAATCTGCACACAAAAAAGTCAATCTGCACAAAAAAAGTCAATTTGCACCAAAAAATCAATCTGTACAAAAAAATGCAAAAAAAAAAAAACAGTCAATCTGCACACAAAAAAAGTCAATTTGCACAAAAAAAGTCAATCTGAAAAAAACTGCAAAAAAACAGTCAATCCGCACACAAAAAAGTCAATCTTAAAAAAAAAAAGTCAAGCTGCACATAAAAAAAGTCAATCTGCAAAAAAAACTGTAAAAAAGTCAATCTGCACGCAGATTGACTCAGTATGCACAAAAAAAGTCAATATGCACAAAAAAAGTCAATTTACAAAAAAAAACTGCAAAAAAATATCTCAAACTGCAAAAAAAATCAATCTGCACCGAAAAAAAAGTCAATCTGCAAAAAAAAACTGCAAAAAAAGTCAATCTGCACGCAAGTCTGCAGGTTAGTCGATGGTTCTCTTGGTTCTCTACCATCTTTGGTTCTCCATTGATCCTCACCCTATATATATAGGTAGGATCAACGGGGAAGTAACCAATCGGGGAGAAGTGGGGGGAAGCAAAACTTTTTTTTTTTTCGTTTTTTGGCGGGAAAACGCTCGAAGAAGTAATATATTACAATTATCGTGTTTTTCGAGCGTATGTTGAGGTTTTAGATATTAGGGCTTAGATATTAGGGTTTAGATATTAGGGTTTATAAGGTTTAGAAATTTCGGGTTTAGGGTTTAGATTTAGGATTTTGATTGAGTTTTTTACACACGAACGGATTAGAGTTTAGAGTTTAGGTATAAGATTTAGGGTTTGAGGTTTTGGGTTTAGGGTCTAAATCCAAAACACCAAACCCTAAACCCTAAACCCTAAACTCTAAATCGGGCTAAATTTTACTTTACAAAACATGGAAAAAAAAAACGTTAACATTCTTCACGATCAATATTATCTTGATTGTTATTTTTGTCGATCTTTTTTTCGCCTAATATTATCTTGAATATTATCGTTTTTCCTCGATTAATATTATCTTGAACAACTTTAACACTTGAGGTTTCGATCGATTCAAGCTTCTTCTTCTTCTTCAAAACCGCAAATCTCTCTAGAAATCTCTCTCTCTCTCTCTCTCTCTCTAAGAATGGATGAGATTGTTTAGTGGAAGTGAAATGAGGTTATGATAAGGTTTTGGATCATTTTTGAGGTCCCAAAACCGTCCATATGCGAAAGGACTATAATACCCTTCGTTTAAACCCTTTAAAAAGGCTGAAAAATGCATCAGGGGCAATCGAGTGCCACTCAAAAGGGTGGAGCGTCGCTCCAACATACAGATACTGGCAGTCGAGCAAAAATCAGGATTAGCAACTTGTTTTTGGCCATAACTTTTTGACCGTAGCTCCATTTTTGATGAATCAAATATCGTTGGAAACGTAATAAGATATTCTTTCCAATGGTAAGGCTTTGAAACTTCAACTCAAACTTTATTCAGAGTTGAAAGATTACGTTACACACCTTATAACTCAAACAACATCCAGAATAACGTGTAACAGAAAAATGAGGTGTTACAACTTTCCCCCACTTAAACTCGATCACATCCTCGTGATCTTCGTCACTTAACCAATCCGGACCTACAGTCTACGGTCCTTTGACATGCTTCCACACTTGAAGTTGACAACAATTCCCGTAATCCAAAAATCTTACACCACACTTCTAGGCGACCATTCTCAATGAGTCACCTTTCTAATTTAAACCGTCATCCGCGATTTACCAAATCTACGAATCCGAGCACTAAAAACTTGCTCAATCCCTCCCATCGGGAAGAACTCAACCAATCTCGTATCGAGATATCACCCCTTTAGTGTACCCTTAACAAGTACAATGCTAATAGTAACCACGTCCCACAATAATGTCAACATCCAAAACGACAAAAAGCGTGTAAAAGTGAATCCTTACGGATAACACTTACCACTTAACATCCCTTCAAGTTCTCTCAGCTACAACTCGCAACAAACTACATCCATAACCATATCACCCAACGCAATCTACTAAATCCACTACGTCATGAACCATGTCTTACATTAATCCAAATCGAGAAGGATTCATGCTTCCCTAGAACTCCGTACTCCATCGGTTCATAAACGTACTACTCAACCGGTCATTCATGAATATTCTCTGGACTAAGAACCAAACTTCCTCCAGCTCCATACCAGGTCATTCCTTCAACGAAGAATTTTCGGAATCCCAAAATAATTACTTTAGGAGCGCCAACTTTCCACCGATCAATCCGCACACGGATATTTGTCACTGGATTAATCCAGGACGAAAATAATACACCGCGAGTTAGACGAAACATCAACACATCGTCATAGGGTTTCTCCTCTGAACCATACAATACGGCTTCCTAGTACTAGCATAGAAGTTATTCGTATACTAAAATCCCGTCAATGGCGAATCATCATCACAAAATTTCCGCAATTCGCCACCCGACTCACAAAATAGTTACTAAATCCGGGGAACCTCCCTACCTAGACCGTCCGTTAGGGATGGTCTCGACATTTCGATGCAACCTATGGGTCACATCACCAGGGTACACACTCTCGCAACCAAACAACATCTAACTTGTACTTACTCAATAGTACCATTCGAGTTTCATAGCAACCCAGATCTTACATTATGAGAGCACCTGTAACAACAACTTCATTCTCTCACCTTCGTGATCTCCAACTTCGCACTTGGTCTCAACCGCACTTTGGTATTACACGACCACCTTACATAAGAAGTCTTACACTTCACTTGATCTAACACCACCAGAGCTTCCTCAGACAGCAGTAAAACTCCCCCACTAGGGTTTCAGCTCCATTTTCCCACTGCCAAGATAATATAATATCCTGCGGAATTACCATTCCCCGAAACACATACCCCTTCTCATCGTTGGTCATATACACCAAAATCACCGCAAATTCAGCTTAGGCTCTCAGAGCCGTCACACACAATCACTAAAGATGTCGTACACGTGACAACCTCGCACCTTCATACCACAATTCACAACTAACTACCCTAATCGTTCGCAAAGCAAACTCCACCAAAGTCCTACATATGCCTCTAAGCCTAGGCATATGTCACTCAGCTTACTTAGTCGTGATTCTCAGTCGAGATCTGCGACGATCGCTCCTAATCCATATGGACGAATACGTCATTCATCGATTTCATTGCGAGGTATTTGACCTCTATATGATACGTTTCATAAACATTGCATTCTTTTGAAAAGGTATACCATAAATGAATAGGTTTTTGACATCTGATGATTTCTACATATAGACAATCACCGTAAATAATAGTTTACAATAATACTTCTGTTGACAATGCAGTAAAAATAGATACATGGTGATGATTTTGTGAATGCAACGTTTTCTCGAATAAAGCATGTATGACTCCATGCACATAGCTTGTATAACATATAAGCAAACAGCGGAAGACTTCTAGGAACCTGAGAATAAACATGCTAACAAGTGTCAACACAAAGGTTGGTGAGTTCATAGTTTTAATGTTTCACATAATCTGTATATAAAGGTGGACCACAAGATTTCAGTTGTTTCATCCAGAAACGTTTATCAAAAGTTTGTCAATAGATTCTACGTAACAAAGCACCCTGGTAACTAAACTTAACGCTATAATAATAATAACCCTTGTTGTTTTAATACACGCAAACCAACGTGTCATAAACTCAAATAACATACGTCCGTTAAAAGGCTAGCGCTCTAGATCCACTACAAGAAAAAAGCTCCTATAGGACCCCTAATTTGGTCATATAAAGCCACTTTATAGGACCTTTGGGCTTGATAGGACCTACGAATGGGGGTTGTATCTAACGCGGTCGTATAAAGTATTGAAATTAAAAAGTGTCCTAAAAGGTCATAAGATTATGAAACCAATGATGAGGTCCTATAATATAATTAACAACCACGAAGAAAGGTCCTTAAAATACATATTAGGAGTCACTTTTTGAATATGAGACATACACAAGGTGTCCCAAAAAGTGAAAATATATGATATAAGTACCAATAAAAGTGTCCTAATAAAAATTTATAATTTGTAAAGACCAAAAAAATGGTCCTATTGTAAAAAAATAGTACATTAGTACCAAAGGAAAAATTCCTAATCTAACGATACACTAGTTTGGTACCAAAGGAAAAAGTCCTAATATGCACATATTTTACTTTAGTATCATATAAAGGGTCCTAATACAATTATTTTTAAGGAAAGAACCACTAAAAGAAGTCCTAATATAAATATTTGAAACGTTAAAAACCACAAAATAGGTCCTAATATATAAAGATATGATACTTTAGTACCACATAAAGGGTCCTAATATAATTATTATTAAGGTTACTACCACCAAAAAATGTCCTAATAAAAATATTTCACATCTTAAAACCACAAAATAAGTCCTAATATATAAAGATATGATACTTTAGTACCGCATAAAGGGTCCTAATATAATAATTATTAAGGTTAATACCACTAAAAAATGTCCTAATAAAAATATTTCACACCTTAAAACCACAAAATTGGTCCTAATATATAAAGATATGTTACTTTGGTACCACATAACAGGGTCCTAATATAATGATTTTCAAGGTTGGTACCACTAAAAAAAGTCCTAAAATAAATAATATTATTAGATTTTAAAAACCAAGAAATGTGTCCTAATATATCAAAGTAAGATGATACTTTAGTACCATGAATAAAGGTCCTAATATAATGATATTATATCAAACTTTTTATGACAAAATAATAGGGTGTCCTATTAAGTTATAGTAGTTTTCGATTGGTTTCGGATTGATATTCGGATATTTGATTCCGGTTCGGATTCTGTTCCGAACGGGTATTCGGATCCGGTGCAAAAAATTCGGACCCGGTTCGGGTAAGCGGATTCAAATCGGACATTCAGGTCCGTTTAACTTATTCGGGCCCGAATCGGGTATTCGAATCCGGTTTCGTATTTGGATTTCGGTTGGGTTTTACGGTTTCGAGTTTTTTGAACATGATTATAGACACACAAATAATAATTAATACTAAAAATCAAATATGAAATAAAACATTACTATAATTCCAAAAATATTCTCATAAACATGAAAATCACCAAACAAAAAATATTCTTAAATAATCCAAACATAAAAAGAAACCGAGTAGCATTTGAAAACGAAATTAAAAATAACGAAAAGCAACACCAAACGTCTTGGATCAGCAAGTATCTTTATTAATCCAACGGTACCACCTACAAATAAACCAAACATATATTTATAAGCATAAAGTTACATATTATAACAATTAATAAATATATTATAACAAATTTGTGGTAGGAATACCGATAAATATGTGGAAGGCCACGCGACACACGCGCCTCCAGCATCTTCAACTCGCATAAACAGATCAAATGGCCTGACCAATAATGAACCCCTTTTAATGATCGCTTGAACTTCTACGCTACACCAATCCTCTCCAATCTCAATACCGCCAACTTCCGTTGTTGGATCCATACTCCTCAACCATGCTTTTGCTACCTTCTCGTACGTAACAATGTTGTGGAGAAAAACTTCATCTCCGACCTAGAGTACCGTTATCAACAAGCATGTATGAAGGTAAAAAAAAAAAACATAATCAGACACATTGTGGTTTTAATTATTAAAATACCTTAAGACGTGGACGTGGAGGTACATTGACTCTAGTGTCGCCCTGTGCTCCTGTGTTATCTTCATCAACTGAACCATTCTTATCTAACAACTTAGCTTTTAGATTTGTATTTTCTTCCACAAGTACTTCATTGTCAGACTTAAGTTTAACGTTTTCTATAAGAACAGCATTGCGACTAGGTATATTACCCCACAGATCAGCTTGTCGCACACCTAATCCATACATGTCGGCTGCCCCATATTTATTGTTGTCCACAACTTGAGCAAAAACATCATCCGGTCCAGGCGCATCTACTTTTTCTTCAGGTAGATCTTTAGTTAGGTCATCCATGGTTTTCTGCATTTAATGAAATAAATGAAAAGTTTGATATACATAATAAGATAGATCCTTACAAACAATTCTGAGCAGTCTGATAATGGCCATGATGCAATTAACTGTAGTATACAGAATGAGATTGATTTTACAATACAGTTATTAATTGCAGTTGATAATGGCCATGACGTACTAATTATATGTAATATACAGAATAGATCAATACAAACTGTGGATAATTACAGTTTTTACACAACCACTCCTACATATATATCAATAACTTGTATAACGCAATCTGAAATTAAATATAATACTTACAATTGCGGATTTAGCTGCTTCACACTTAGTAGCGCCTCCTCTGGAAAAACATTTTTTAAACATAGTCATTCGAGTTGGAGATTTGCCCTCTTTAGCCTGTTTTAAAAAAAATAAAAATGAATAAGTACTAACAAATGGATATCCTTATAGTGTAGTAATAATTGTCAGTCAAAATTACCTTGAGCTCTTCACGTATACGTGCATAGCTCTTTTTACCGGTGACCTGCACCATAACCTTTTTTGCCCGGTTTGCTTTGTTTTTCTTACATTTCTCCTGAAATGGGAATTTTATATATCGTTTATGAAAGCAAGTAATTTGAATTTTTGTTAATACCTGAACAGCTTCATTATTCCACATAGTAACCAGACTCTTCCATATTGCTTTTTCAAGTTCTGGTGGCCTTGATTTGACTTGCTTCCTAAATGATTTTGATGAATCCCAGTGTTTCTTCTTCAACCTTGCCCTCCAATTTTTGACTTTCCTGCCAATTGATTTTAGCAACCACCTATCCGCATGTTTTGGAATAATAAACTTTGACTGGAGACAAAACAGATTAATTAGTTGAGATAACCAAAACAGATTATGTCTTTAACATACGAATTAATATTATTACATACCCTTATTGTTTTAATCATCTCTTTCTTTTGATCTTTAGAAACTTTAGTCCATGGTAAATCAATTGGGCAATGCTTGCAACTACGTGCAATTGTTCCCAAGAAATGGGTGAGCTTACTAGTGTTTTCACAAATAGGTTGACCGAGTGGATTAACAGCAACAGTAATACGACAGCCTGGCTTTTGATTCCAAACATCGGTCATACTTGTAGGTCCTCTCTTTCTACTGGGAATCACTTCACCTAAAATTTTAAACATGATTGAGAATATGTTTATACAATAAATATACTGTATAACCAACAAATTTCGTTTAATAATACATATAAACAAACAAAACATGAGTCACCTGTAGTTTGTGTAGGTTTCATCTCATCTCTGATAAGCTCATCGTTATTGATTACTTCTGCATTGGAATAATAATCATTTGTGTATCAAAAAAAGGTGCTAATGAAAGTTATAATACATAAGGCTACGCACAAAAAACTTTTAGCCATTAAATCAAATATACCTGTTTCTGTCTCTGTCTATGGTTTTTGAAAATCATAAACCACACATTCGTCATAATCGTCAATATGAGCAGATCCATCTTTGTCATGCCTAACATCATCATCATCATAGAGTTGATAAGTAAGCTCCATGTCTGCTACATCATCACTTTCTTCATGTAACATCCCGCCTTTTTCCGTTTACTTTTCCGTTAAACTATTTTAAACTCCGTTGTATGTTTATAACATCTCCCGTTAATACGCGTTTTAAATTATCATGTTTAGGTAATTTAACGCACCCGCAATCGAACTCGAGGGACTAGTTTCGCCAAAATACCAAAGTGGTGACTAGCTTTTTGACTAGTCAACCACCTCCCCACTCCTTTTTCATTTCATTTCCCTTTTTCTAAATTACTTCCACCATTTTCTCTAATTCTTCATTTCAAGGATTTATCATCTAAATCAAATCGGTCAAGCTTCAATCCAAACAAATTACATATTTGGAATCCTCGCATCTTCCTCTTCGATTCCATACCGATTTCATCAAGTTTGGGTAACTTTCTAAAATCACTAATTTATATGTTCTTGAGATTTTTAACTTATAAGGTTGTTAATTAGTGTCTATGGCTCAAGTCTAGTATGATTATGTGATTTGTATGCTCGTTTTTGATATTTTGATGTAACTAGTTCATTATGAAAATTGACTTGCTTAATCTTGTGATTTTGGTGTTCATATGTTGTTTGATGATGAAAGTTCATGTTTTAATTTTGTTCCTAACATCACTAGCTTCAAATTGGTATGTAGGTTGACATGGATTAGTTTTATAAGCATGATTGTTAAATTTGTGAATTTGGGTTAGGGTTTGATAGAAGTAAATTGAACCTTTGATGCATTAAATGCTTGATAATGTTGTTTGTAAGTGTTTAGATGCATTGTATGCATGATTATCTACAAAGCGGCGTATTAAATGTGTGTATTAAATTTCCGAATCATTAAATTGCATTTATGAACTTGGAAGTAATAAATGTGATCATTAATGGTGAATTTTTGGTGTAATATGTTTGATTTTTGATTGATGATATGTGGTTAGTTGTATTACTCGTCAAAATACCTTTCCAATGATGTATGATAGGCATTATAAGTGTTTGCGGGTCAAGAGTTGTGTTGGAAAATATTTTGGGTCGTGCATACCATTTGAAAAACAGAAAATTAGCTGAAGCAGAGGGTGCGCGGCGCGCCCTTCTCCCCGCGCGGCGCGCAAGGCGCTGGCCAGAATCTGCTGACTTTGTCCCTTTTCACGCGAAATGTTTGACTAGCTATTGACCTCCGATTCACATGAAACTTGTTCTAATATACTTATATATGAATAATTATCATAGAAAAATAGTTCGGGACCCGACCCGAACATGTTGACTTTTTCATTGACTTTGACCCGACCAAAGTTTGACTTTTTGTCAAACTTAACCAATTAATTATGCAATCTTTCTAACATGATTCTATACTTGTATCTTGCATGAAACTTGACAATTTGATTCACATGCTACATAATCGAGTCGTATTGAGCCATAGGACTAATTGAACATCTTTGACCCTTCGTGACTATCGTTATTGATACAACCTATTTGTTTAGGTCAAGATTAGCATTATCTTTTGCACACGTCACTTGTCGAAGTACTTTTTGTTCGTGCATACAAGGTGAGATCATAGTCCCACTTTTACTCTTTTGAACTTACATTTAGGATGAGAAAACATAAACGATTCTTTTAACTAAGTGAACACAAGTACATGAAAACAAACATTCTACATAAGAGTTTGAACACAAATCCTCAATTCGATTATCATTAGTTACACTTGACGGGTGTAAGCGAGAAATTATGTTATATGGCCATATGGGTTTGACAAACCCTCACTTCGGACGGTTCGCTACCGTCAACGGGTGAAATATATTTTCGAGAAACAGTGTATGTTCTAACACTATTATGATGGGGTTCAACGGACGGAATGTTAAGCCTTGATAATTGGGTTCTTGTAAATAATAACTTTTAGAATGTATTACTACTTTATCAATGTTGCAAATCTTGTGGTTCGACTTACTTTTTACTCGCTTACTTACTTAAACCTATGATTTCACCAACGTTTTCGTTGACAGATTTTCTATGTTTTTCTCAGGTCCTTGAACTTAGGTGATACATGCTTCCGCTCATACTTTTTGATACTTGCATTGGATGTCGAGTATACTTGCATACGTGGAGCGTCTTTTTGACTACTTTAAACTATATCGCACGTGTTTCATATGAACTTTAAACATTGTTATGTTCTAGTTATGGGAACTACTTTTGTAAACTTTGAAACATCCTTATTTATGAAATGAATGCGACCTATTTTAGGTCAAACTTTGTCTTAAAGACTTATGACCATGCAATGGGACCATACGTAGACGACGCCGTCATTTGACGATTTGTCGGAGTCGCTACAAGTGGTATCAGAGCATTGGTTGTAGGGATTTAGAGTTCATTGGTATCGACCCCGAGTCATAGGGTACATTGGTGAGTCTAGACTACAACCGGCATATAGACTTGACGTAGGAATTACTTGACTACTTGTGCATTTATACTCGAACTCTCCTACTCATATCTACTCTTATTCTATCTTAATCTTACGTTGTATAATTTGATTGACGCTCCACCTTGACTATATGAAGTAATGTCGAATGCACATATGGATTAGGGTAATATAATTTCTGGGATTATATTACGGTGACTCATATGAACATTCCGACATTATGGCATAAAGAATTTAAGGCGAGTCAAGGAAAATTTTCTCTCTATCTTTATTCCATATCACGGTTAGTATTATTTAGAATACTAACCAACGGTATTCTTTTGTTTTGAAGGAACAATGCCTCCTCGTCGTGTGCCACGCCGTGAAACTCCCGAACAAGCTTTGCAACAAATGGTAGCCACCGCCGTTGAGGTCACCATGGCCGGTCACTCCACCAACAGCAACAATAACAACAACCACAATAACAACAACAACAACCAAGGATCCGGTAACTCTAGCGAAGGGTGCTCCTACAAAGCTTTCATGGGGTGCAAACCTCACACTTATGATGGAACCGGGGGACCGGTTACTCTTACTCGTTGGTTTGAACAAACGGAGGCCGTCTTTAGCATAAGCGGTTGTCGGGACCAAGACAAGGTCAAATACTCCACCCACACATTCTCCGGTGTTGCTCTCACGTGGTGGAACACCTACGTTCAATCGGTGGGTACCAACGAAGCTCATGCCCTCTCTTGGGCCGATTTAAGGGAGAAGATGATTGTTGAATATTTCCCGCGTGAAGAAACCCGAAAGCTCGAACAAGAGCTAAGAGCTTTGAAGGCGGTCGGAAACGATCTCAAGGCCTACAATCAACGCTTCTCCGAACTATCCTTGATGTGTCCCAACCTCGTGAACCCCGAATCTCAAAGGATTGAGCTCTACATGGATGGTCTTCCAAAAAGCATCAAACAAGGGGTGATGTCCTCCAAACCCGCTAATCATCAAGCCGCTTTGAACATGGCCCGTCAATTGATCGAAACGGTTGACGAAATCATAGTACCGGCACCTAAGGCCGAGGAAAAATCGGGTAGTAACTGTAATGACCCGGAATTTTCCGACCAAATTATACTTATGAGATTAATATTTACATAAATTAAACCATACCAACATGATAAGCAATCCAAATTGTTGAGACTTGTGTTTTTGAAAAGAGTTTTACACAACGTTTGACCGTCCAATATGACGGTTGATATCACGAACTATATAACATACGATAATTATACGTTTGTGTATATATATGTATTTATATATATTTAACATGATTTAAGGATGGTTTAACATCTCATTGTGTACTAATGACAATGAGTTATAAGTATATTTTGAAACTACTAACTTAAGTTTTCAAAACGATAACTATACGTAACATTCTTTGATATATATACTTATAATCTATAATGCTTATACATGTATCGTATATATAATGTATTTAATCACTTTTTAAGGACTTAAATACATAAAACAATATAAGTATATTCACAAAAGATAGCTATATTTGAATTCTCGTTCTGTTTCCTCAAGATTTCTATACGTATATCTAGGGTATATGTACCCGTATCATACCCAACTTCTATATGTATTTGCTATTGGTATATACACATCAAATCAACATCCTAATCAACATTATTACTGCCCTAGATATGAGGTAACTAGGATTTGTCAAGTAGTATGAATTATTAGTAAGAAAACAAAATTAGGAATCCTTTTCTTTCTTTATAAACTAAAAACGTTTTTATAAATGAACACCATTTCTTCACTCTATTTTCTCATATCTACACCCTCATTTATCTCTCAAAATACTCCTAACTTCATACTTGATCATCTCCAAGCATTTTCCCCATCATTTAGCTTCAATTACAAGCTTTAAACACCATAAGAAAACTCTTTCAAGAACATATCAAAATAACCACCCATTTGAAGAAGTTTATTTCCAACCTTTTGATCTAACTCCACCACTCTTTGTTTCTAAGATTATTTCTTATCTTTTGCAGTAACTTTGTCCAAGTAACTTGAGGTAGTAACCTTATTCATAATCTTATTCAATTCATATTCATATAGCTATCTTATTTTGTGGTATAAAATTTTAACAACAAGAACATGGTTTGAATGATTTCAAACTTGTTCGCAAACTAAATAGATCCTTCTATCTTAACTTTTAAAATACTTCAAGACCTGTAATATATCATAATTATATGCTAACCTAACAAAATATAACTTGGTTTTACAAAGAACATCTTAAAAACTGAATCTACGTCGTCAGAGTGCAACCGGGGGCTGTTTTGGGTTGGATAATTAAAAACCATCTTGAACTTTGAATTGAAAGTTCATGTTCTGGAAAAATGATATTTCTTATGAATATGTTAATACATAAAAATTTCATGGTTTAACTCAAAGTGTAAGTATTTTTAGAAAAATGATCATTAAATGTTGTTTTTATGATGGAAAATGATCACTTTCATAAGTTTCACCAAAGTTTGACCTATAACCTATGATTTCGAATACAAACTAAGGTATTTTCAGTTCATATTCTTAAAATTTGACTCGATCCAAGGAAGTGGCAAGTTGAACCAACAAAAACGGAGTTGTAATGAAGAAACTACGACTAAAACAAGATTGAGTATCCGAAGCTAGTTTAGCTACGAAAATATTTGGAGAAAAAGTAAATTAATCAAATCTTTTCTAATTAATATGATATTTTACATATAATTACTTATGATTTGATTTTATATATTTCAGGACCACCCGTAAACAACACGAGAAGATTAATCATAAGACCTCATGATTGTACGCAACACGTCATTTGACAACACGGTATTTTATGTACGCAACACGTCATTTGACAACATGGTACCATGGGTCGAGATTAATTCTGATCAATACGAATACGATGGGGTCTTTATTTATTTTATTTAAGCAACTAATTGTGGACCACTAACATCGGACTGCTAACTACGGACTAAGAAAATATTAAAAGTATTAAAAGTATATATATATATGTAACGATTACTTAAAAAGAAAATATGTTGATATATTATATATATGGTTAGGTTCGTGATATCTATCGGAGACCAAATTGAATTAAATACCTTCAAGGCAAAAGTGAGTTTCATTTGCTCCCTTTTTAATTGCTTTTGCAATATATATTTTTGGGCTGAGAATACATGCGCTGCTTTTATAAATGTTTACAAAATAGACACAAGTACTTAAAAATATATTCTACGTTGAGTTGTACCACTGGCATACTTCCCTGTAGCTTGGTAACTACTATTTACATAGGTATTGTAAACGCGAATCCTGTTGATAGATCTATCGGGCCTGACAACCCCAACCGGACTGGACGACCAGTATTCAACGGTTGCGCAGTACTTCGTTTTGGTGACTACACTTGGTACGGTGTAGTGAGATTTCATAATAAAGGGAATATGCGACATTGATTAAATGTTAAGTATGGTTACCAAGTGCTCAACCACTTAGAATGCTTTACATACACTTGCGAGTGTATTATGTTTATGTATATGAAATCTTGTGGTCTATTAATATATTGAAATGATTGTTATGATAAACCTATGAACTCACCAACCTTTTGGTTGACACTTTAAAGCATGTTTATTCTCAGGTACGAATTAAGTCTTCCGCTGTGCATTTGCTCAATATAAGGACATTACTTGGAGCCGATCATCGCAATGGGACCAAATGTTGATGACTTCATCCAGGTGGATTAGGACAGGGTCGTCACAGTTGGTATCAGAGCGGTGGTCGTAGCGAACCAGGTCTTGCATTAGTGTGTCTAACTAGTAGTTGTTAGGATGCATTAATGAGTCTGGACTTCGACCGTGTCTACATGTCAAAAGTTTTTCTTATCATTTCTAGTCAAAAATCATCTGCTTATCATCCTTAGGAAATTACCTGCTTATCATTCATAAGTCAAGACACGTTTTACTGCATTTACTGCATTGATAGTGTATAGACGAATTCTTATCTTAGCATATCTGTTATTGCGAACTTTGACTGATATTTTTTCAAAGATTCTCCGTAATTTACGGGATTTTGGTATTATATATACATATGTAAATTATGTATTGAAGAGTACCAAATCTAACTCCTATAATCTATTCCATACCAAAAATTCATTTTCCCCATTATACAAGATGGATTCCGCAACTAGTTCGAATTCTTCAGATTGCGACAGTTATGCCGATATGAATTTCCATTCGGGCTCCGAAAGCAGCGTCACCGGAATGGATTAACCAATTTCCCATCATCTATTCTGGATGAATTGGGGATGGGTTCGTAATATACTAAATCACTGGAGACAAGAAGAAGGTGATCCATTCCATCCACCAAATTGCCCTCTTGGCGATGAACCTGAAGCACTAACCGGCGAACCTATTCGAAACACCATTTTCTCTCTCATTTCTAGAGTATCTCATCACGATTATATACTATCCCATATTACAAATCTTGTTCATTCGCTCGCTCCAACCGCCAATCATCCCGGTGTACTAGCAGAAGTTAACAAACTTCGCGCTCGCGTGACGGATTTGGAGAACATGGTGCGAAGGTTGCAAACACCAGCAGCAGCACCAGCAGCATAATCAGCACCACCATCAATAACATCAACAATACCATCATCACCACTAACAAACAACATCCGCATCACACGTCTCGACATCATAATTTGTCCCACAAACATCAACATCATAAGCACCATTGATACTAAGGAGTACCAACAATAATGAACGATGAAGTATTGATCCATAACTTCATTGATATTCTACGAAGAATATGTGGTTTCAAAAAGTTTTAGAGATTTCTTATTCTAGCTCAAACCGAAAAGCAAATGAGATTAATATCATATTAACTCATTAAATTCATGATTTCATCTGAAGAAAATATATATGTATATATGTTTTCATAAAGATTGTAATTAAAAGTTCTTTTGTACAAAATGTTAATGGTGAAATTTTTTTTAACGGGTAGGTAATACCCGAGGAATAATTAGATTTCATCTTAATAAGTTACATTGTACATTCGTCAAAGCTGATTCAACAGTCATTTACTATCCTACTTACAACCACCGATATACGTATCCATTCACCGCAGAATAACCATTTTCATTCAATTTCATATTTGGATTTTGACTTCCCAGAATCCAACAAGTGGCATATGAAGAAAACATATGACAAAATAAAATCTGTTAGAAACAAACAAATTAACTACGAAAATTTTTGTTAAGAATCCACGCTAACTGTTCCAGCTAACTGTTCCTAGCTAACTGATTACATTTTATTTATCGCAGTTTATTTATCGCAATTTAATTATCGTACTTTTATTTAACGTCATTTAATTTCTGTAATTATTTTACGCACTTTAAATATCGGGACACGTATACAATGTTTTGACATATCATATCGACGCATCTATATATATTATTTGGAATCACCATAGACACTCTATATGCAGTAATGATCGAGTTCTCTATACAGGGTTGAGGTTGATTCTACAATAATATATATAGTTTGAGTTGTGATCGAGTCTGAGACGTATACGGGTCACGACACGTATTAATTAATTCGTATATTATATATTAAACTATATATGCATTATTGGACTGTTACTGTGGACTATCGACTGTGGACTAATGACATTGGACAATTATAATGAATTAAAATATTGATTATAACATAGGAAACTAAACATTTCTTCAAGATTGCCACTTGATTTCATCTTAAACCTCATTGTATCTCGACGATTACAATCAGTGTTCAAATCTATCATGATTCTTAAAAACAACTCAACCGAGAGGATAAACCAACCGTACTTCATCTACGGAAGAAAAGATTGATGCATATAGTTATGCACCTGAAAAACCCTCGGAAACTGAGTAAACGTTTGACACGTATCTGTTCTAGTTCCTTTGACATTGTTATTACCGAAAATCGTTTTGCAATCCCTTTCCAAAGTAGCTAATTTTGTCACAGCTCCAGCAAGTCAACTCCGACTTTTCATCCGAAACAACTTTATTATAACCGCGATATATATGCGTACTCTTTATTGTTACTGGGGAACCTTTTATATTCCACAATATTACCATCAGCGATTAATCATTCTAAAAACACAATTCTCCTGAAACTACTTCGGTTTGATAACCGATGACCCAGATCAGTTAACTTTGAATATGCTGATGAAGCAGCATGTTGTAGATGATCTTAATGGCCAAAAGTTTGATGATAAAGAAAGGAGTGTTAGGAACGCTCGATAGAAAATTTAGTACCGAAAAGCGGATTATGCGAAACTATGAAGAAAGCCGTGGACAAATAACAAAGAATAAGTTTGCCTTCAAAGAATCCAAATGATTCTGTGCCTGCTGAAATCGTTAGCAAACATCTTATTTCTCATTCTAAACCTTCACAGACAAATCTTCTTCATCATCCATTGATATTAGAAATTCTAAGATATTCTCGTATGTTCTATTATAAATATCCTCCATATTTCTGGCGATATTTCCACAACTATTCTTATCTGAGATTATTTATCTCTCCGTAATATCTGCAACATAAAAGAAACTGTGTTAGTTTCTAAATTCTGAAACCTTCGAGTTTAAAATATGAATGTTTTGAAGTAGTGTTGGGAACTGAAGCATGGATTAGTATAATATAATGACACTTGATCAACGTCATTATATTACAGTAAGTCATGCTGTGTTTCTAATAAAGCATGATGATTCACAGTACCGTTATCATGTGCCATTTACACGACTCTTACATTCTATCTAATCTCTAAACATATCAAGAGAATATTTTTCTGGATGACTCGGTCATCTCCAGGGTATTCTGGTAATTTAACAAATCAAAATCGTTCTATTACCATTTTCTTCTTAGAGCATTAGCTATGTTCATTCTGAATTTCATATCTACGAATTCCGGACCATTACTCGCTTGACTCGAAGTCGGGAAGAGAAAACGAAAGCATGAAGCTCCGAAAAATAAGGAAGAAAATAAACTCCGATAATAACCCCGAAATTACAAACCGTGTATATCGATGCGGATAGCAATATAGAGACACGGGAGAATTAGAAACACTATAAAAACAAGAGTATAGTAGAAGTAAATAGATTCTTCTGGTGGTAGATGAAAAAGAAGAATGACAGATATAAAAGTTAGGAGTATATCAAGAATCAGGACTGGATGGAGCATATTGATGAATGCTTTAAAGTAAGAATCAAGGGAGAAAGAATAGAAGGTGTGAGTCGTGGAAAATAAGGAAACGAAGGGGTGAATTTATAGTGAAATATCCGACAGAGCAATCGAAACAGATTATTGCATATAATCAAAGAAGATCCTGATTTCCTTAATCACCAAAGAACCAAATCTTATTACGTAAGATTCTCTTTAAATCCCTTAAATCCCGTAAATCAATCATAACTACGTCATCGGTTAAGACGAATATATTTTACTCATCTCACTCTTTTACGATAGTCTCATTTATATTCTTCGCATAATCGAATCGTTTTATCTACGTTACTCAATGATGATAAAACTCCATTATCACCTTATGAGATTAATACTTATGAGATTAAATTTCGGGGATGAAATTTCTCTAACGGGTAGGTACTGTAATGACCCGGAATTTTCCGACCAAATTATACTTATGAGATTAATATTTACATAAATTAAACCATACCAACATGATAAGCAATCCAAATTGTTGAGACTTGTGTTTTTGAAAAGAGTTTTACACAACGTTTGACCGTCCAATATGACGGTTGATATCACGAACTATATAACATACGATAATTATACGTTTGTGTATATATATGTATTTATATATATTTAACATGATTTAAGGATGGTTTAACATCTCATTGTGTACTAATGACAATGAGTTATAAGTATATTTTGAAACTACTAACTTAAGTTTTCAAAACGATAACTATACGTAACATTCTTTGATATATATACTTATAATCTATAATGCTTATACATGTATCGTATATATAATGTATTTAATCACTTTTTAAGGACTTAAATACATAAAACAATATAAGTATATTCACAAAAGATAGCTATATTTGAATTCTCGTTCCGTTTCCTCAAGATTTCTATACGTATATCTAGGGTATATGTACCCGTATCATACCCAACTTCTATATGTATTTGCTATTAGTATATACACATCAAATCAACATCCTAATCAACATTATTACTGCCCTAGATATGAGGTAACTAGGATTTGTCAAGTAGTATGAATTATTAGTAAGAAAACAAAATTAGGAATCCTTTTCTTTCTTTATAAACTAAAAACGTTTTTATAAATGAACACCATTTCTTCACTCCATTTTCTCATATCTACACCCTCATTTATCTCTCAAAATACTCCTAACTTCATACTTGATCATCTCCAAGCATTTTCCCCATCATTTAGCTTCAATTACAAGCTTTAAACACTATAAGAAAACTCTTTCAAGAACATATCAAAATAACCACCCATTTGAAGAAGTTTACTTCCAACCTTTTGATCTAACTCCACCACTCTTTGTTTCTAAGATTATTTCTTATCTTTTGCAGTAATTTTGTCCAAGTAACTTGAGGTAGTAACCTTGTTCATAATCTTATTCAATTCATATTCATATAGCTATCTTATTTTGTGGTATAAAATTTTAACAACAAGAACATGGTTTGAATGATTTCAAACTTGTTCGCAAACTAAATAGATCCTTCTATCATAACTTTTAAAATACTTCAAGACCTGTAATATATCATAATGATATGCTAACCTAACAAAATATAACTTGGTTTTACAAAGAACATCTTAAAAACTGAATCTACGTCGTCAGAGTGCAACCGGGGGCTGTTTTGGGTTGGATAATTAAAAACCATCTTGAACTTTGAATTGAAAGTTCATGTTCTGGAAAAATGATATTTCTTATGAATATGTTAACACATAAAAATTTCATGGTTTAACTCAAAGTGTAAGTATTTTTAGAAAAATGATCATTAAATGTTGTTTTTATGATGGAAAATGATCACTTTCATAAGTTTCACCAAAGTTTGACCTATAACCTATGATTTCAAATACAAACTAAGGTATTTTCAGTTCATATTCTTAAAATTTGACTCGATCCAAGGAAGTGGCAAGTTGAACCAACAAAAACGGAGTTGTAATGAAGAAACTACGACTAAAACAAGATTGGGTATCCGAAGCTAGTTTAGCTACGAAAATATTTGGAGAAAAAGTAAATTAATCAAATCTTTTCTAATTAATATGATATTTTACATATAATTACTTATGATTTGATTTTGTATATTTCAGGGCCACCCGTAAACAACACGAGAAGATTAATCATAAGACCTCATGATTGTACGCAACACGTCATTTGACAACACGGTACTTTATGTACGCAACACGTCATTTGACAACATGGTACCATGGGTCGAGATTAATTCTGATCAATACGAATACGATGGGGTCTTTATTTATTTTATTTAAGCAACTAATTGTGGACCACTAACATCGAACTGCTAACTACGGACTAAGAAAATATTAAAAGTATTAAAAGTATATATATATATGTAACGATTACTTAAAAAGAAAATATGTTGATATATTATATATATGGTTAGGTTCGTGATATCTATCGGAGACCAAGTTGAATTAAATACCTTCAAGGCAAAAGTGAGTTTCATTTGCTCCCTTTTTAATTGCTTTTGCAATATATATTTTTGGGCTGAGAATACATGCGCTGCTTTTATAAATGTTTACAAAATAGACACAAGTACTTAAAAATATATTCTACGTTGAGTTGTACCACTGGCATACTTCCCTGTAGCTTGGTAACTACTATTTACATAGGTATTGTAAACGCGAATCCTGTTGATAGATCTATCGGGCCTGACAACCCCAACCGGACTGGACGACCAGTATTCAACGGTTGCGCAGTACTTCGTTTTGGTGACTACACTTGGTACGGTGTAGTGAGATTTCATAATAAAGGGAATATGCGACATTGATTAAATGTTAAGTATGGTTACCAAGTGCTCAACCACTTAGAATGCTTTACATACACTTGCGAGTGTATTATGTTTATGTATATGAAATCTTGTGGTCTATTAATATATTGAAATGATTGTTATGATAAACCTATGAACTCACCAACCTTTTGGTTGACACTTTAAAGCATGTTTATTCTCAGGTACGAATTAAGTCTTCCGCTGTGCATTTGCTCAATATAAGGACATTACTTGGAGCCGATCATCGCAATGGGACCAAATGTTGATGAATTCGTCCAGGTGGATTAGGACAGGGTCGTCACAGTAACAAAAGGAAATAGGAAGCCGCTCCGTCAACCAACTACAATAACAACACCTCCACCAAAAGGCCTTTCAACAACGATGGTAAGAAAGGTTATGCCGGAAACTTACCTTTTTGCAACAAATGCCACAAGCATCACCATGGAGAATGTAGCAATCTAATTTGCCACCGGTGCCAAGGGGTTGGTCACAAGGCCAACAATTGCACGAGCACCGCTCCCATCGCTCGAAAGGGGCCCAATCCTCCCAAGACGGCCACTTGTTACGAATGTGGTCAAACGGGCCATTATAAGAACGAATGTCCGAAGAAGAAAGCCAACCCCAACAACCGAGGCCGAGCCTTTAACATCAACACCGAGGAAGCCCGAGATGACAATGAACTAGTCACGGGTACGTTTCTTCTCAACAACACTTATGTTACTTGCTTATTCGATTCGGGTGCCGATAAATATTTTGTGTCTAAGACTTTGGCTCCTACTCTTTGCACTCCACCACACCCCTTAGATACTACTTATTCCATCGAAGTGGCCGACGGAAAACTTTTAAGCGCCGACACATATTACCGGGGGTGTACATTGAACATTTTGGGTAATGAATTTGAAATTGACTTGATACCCATGGAACTAGGGAGTTTTGATGTAATAATCGGTATGAATTGGATGGTCAAAAATAAATCTCACATTCTTTGCGATCTTCACGCAATCCGAATTCCTATCGAGAAAGGTGAACCATTGATTGTCTATGGCGACAAGAATTGCACCGGACTCAATCTCGTTTCGTGTCTTAAAGTTAGAAAACTACTCCGCAAGGGTTATTTTGCGATTCTAGCTCACGTTAAGAAAGTCGAGGCCGATAAAAAGTGCATCGATGATGTGCCAATTGTTAGTGACTTTTCCGATGTATTTCCCGACGAATTACCGGGTCTTCCACCTCGTCGACCGGTTGAATTTCAAATCGATCTTATTCCAGGAGCCGCACCCGTAGCGCGTGCACCATATAGACTCGCTCCATCCGAATTGCAAGAATTGCAAAGTCAACTCTAAGCACTACTTGACCGTGGTTTCATCCAACCTAGCCATTCACCCTGGGGCGCTCCGATTTTATTCGTGAAGAAGAAAGATGGATCCCTACGAATGTCCATTGATTATCGTGAACTAAACAAATTGACGGTTAAGAACCGATATCCTCTTCCACGCATTGATGATCTCTTTGATCAACTACAAGGGTCTCGTGTATATTCAAAAATCGATCTCCGTTCGGGTTATCATCAACTAAGGGTTAAGGGGGAAGATGTCTCCAAAACCACTTTTCGGACACGTTATGGTAGTTATGAATTCCTTGTCATGCCTTTTGGCCTCACTAACGCACCGGCGGTGTTCATGGATCTCATGAACCGCTTGTGCAAACCGTACCTCGACAAATTCGTTATCGTGTTTATCGATGACATCTTGGTTTATTCTAAAAGCGAAGAGGAACACAAAGAACATCTCTGACTCGTGCTTGAACTCTTGAGAAAAGAACGACTCTATGCCAAGTTCTCCAAGTGTGAATTTTGGTTGAAGGAAGTTCAATTCCTCGGTCATGTTGTAAGTGATCAAGGCATTAAAGTCGATCCCGCGAAAATCGAAGCCATTAGTAAATGGGAGACTCCTACTACTCCTACTCACATTCGTCAATTCTTGGGTCTCGTCGGATACTATCGTAAATTCATCAAGGATTTCTCCTTAATTGCTCGTCCTTTAATCGCGTTAACTCACAAGGGACGAAAATTCGTTTGGGCATCCGAACAAGAAACCGCATTCCAAATCTTGAAGACAAAGCTAACCACCGCTCCTATCTTGTCACCTCCCGAAGGCAATGATGATTTTGTTGTATATTGCGATGCCTCGAAAAACGGTTATGGGTGTGTATTGATGCAACGAAAGAAAGTCATTGCTTACGCCTCTCGGCAACTCAAAGTTCACGAACGAAACTACACGACACATGATCTTGAACTCGGTGCCGTCATCTTTGCACTTAAGTTATGGAGACATCATCTTCTTGGTACCAAGAGTACCATCTTTACCGATCACAAAAGTCTCCAACATATCTTCGACCAAAAGCAACTAAACATGAGACAACGAAGGTGGATTGAAACCTTGAACGATTACAATTGTGAGCTTCGTTACCACCCCGGGAAGGCAAATGTAGTAGCCGATGCCTTAAGTCGAAAGGAAGAGCGGTGCCTCTTCGTGTCCGAGCTTTAAACATCACCATCCACACCAACCTTAATAGCCAAATTCGTGTAGCCCAAGATGAGGCTCTTAAGGACGAAAACATCGCACGTAAACTTTTGAACATTCTCGTCTCTCGATTCGAAGTTAAGGAGACCGGACTTCGATACTACGCCGAAAGAATTTGGGTGCCTAGATATGGCGACTTACGAAACCTCATCCTAGACGAAGCCCACAAATCACGATACTCGATTCATCCCGGCGCCAATAAGATGTATCACGACCTTAAAGAACGATATTGGTGGCCGAACATCAAAAAGGACACTGCTACTTACATTGCAAAGTGTTTAACTTGTGCTAAGGTCAAAGCCGAACACCAAAGACCGTCCGGGTTACTTCAACAACCTAAAATCCCACAATGGAAGTGGGAAAGGATCACAATGGATTTTATCACCAAGCTACCGAAAACGTCGGGCGGTTATGATACTATTTGGGTTATTGTTGACCGCCTCACCAAATCCGCACACTTCCTCGCCATGAAAGAAACCGACAAAATGGAGAAACTTGCACAACTTTACATCAAGGAGATAGTAGCCCGTCATGGTGTACCTTTATCGATTATCTCCGACCGAGATGGCCGTTTTGTTTCTAGATTTTGGCGTACTTTACAAGAAGCATTGGGAACGCGTTTAGACATGAGCACCGCCTATCATCCATAAACCGATGAGCAAAGTGAGCGCACAATACAAACCTTGGAGGATATGTTACGAGCTTGCGTTATCGATTTTGGAAAAGCTTGGGACAAGCACTTACCCCTCGTCGAGTTCTCTTATAACAATAGTTATCATGCGAGTATAAAGGCCGCACCTTTCGAAGCGTTATATGGTCGAAAATGTCGCTCTCCTCTTTGTTGGGCCGAAGTGGGTGACGTGCAAATCACCGAGCCCGAACTCATTCACGAAACCACCGAGAAGATCCTTCAAATCCGAGATAGGCTTCGGATGGCCCGGAGTCGTCAAAAATGCTATACCGACAAAAGACGCAACGACCTCGAATTTCAAGTCGGTGACCGCGTCATGTTAAAAGTCGCACCTTGGAAAGGTGTCTTTCGTTTTGGGAAACGTGGGAAACTAAATTCGCGGTATGTTGGTCCTTTTGAAATTTTGGAACGCGTTGGAACCGTCGCTTATCGTTTAGATCTTTCGCCTCAACTAAGCTCCGTCCATCCTACTTTCCACGTATCTAACTTGAAGAAATATCTTGCAGAGCCCGATATCGTCGTTCCTTTCGAGGAACTTACTATTAATGACAAACTCCATTTTGTGGAGGAACCGGTTGAAATTGTGGACACCGCCGATAAGGAGTTAAAACAAAATCGGATCCCGATTGTTAAGGTTCGTTGGAACGCCAAAAGAGGACCCGAGTTTACTTGGGAAAGGCAAGATCAAATGCAAAAGAAATACCCTCATCTATTCCCGGTTCCGGAAACGTCAGACTCCGAGGAAGAAACAACGATTACTACGCCTGCTTAAATTTCGGGACGAAATTTCTTTTAAGAAGTAGGTAATGTAACATCCCGCCTTTTTTCGTTTACTTTTCCGTTAAACTATTTTAAACTCCGTTATATGTTTATAACATCTCCCGTTAATACGCGTTTTAAATTATCATGTTTAGGTAATTTAACGCACCCGCAACCGAACTCGAGGGACTAGTTTCGCCAAAATACCAAAGTGGTGACTAGCTTTTTGACTAGTCAACCACCTCCCCACTCCTTTTTCATTTCATTTCCCTTTTCCTAAATTACTTCCACCATTTTCTCTAATTCTTCATTTCAAGGATTTATCATCTAAATCAAATCGATCAAGCTTCAATCCAAATAAATTACATATTTGGAATCCTCGCATCTTCCTCTTCGATTCCATACCGATTTCATCAAGTTTGGGTAATTTTCTAAAATCACCAATTTATGTGTTCTTGAGATTTTTAACTTATAAGGTTGTTAATTAGTGTCTATTGCTCAAGTCTAGTATGATTATGTGATTTGTATGCTCGGTTTTGATATTTTGATGTAACTAGTTCATTATGAAAATTGACTTGCTTAATCTTGTGATTTAGGTGTTCATATGTTGTTTGATGATGAAAGTTCATGTTTTAATTGTGTTCCTAACATCACTAGCTTCAAATTGGTATGTAGGTTGACATGGATTAGTTTCATAAGCATGATTGTTAAATTTGTGAATTTGGGTTAGGGTTTGATAGAAGTAAATTGAACCTTTGATGCATTAAATGCTTGATAATGTTGTTTGTAAGTGTTTAGATGCATTGTATGCGTGATTATCTACAAAACGGCATATTAAATGTGTGTATTAAATTCCCGAATCATTAAATTGCATTTATGAACTTGGAAGTAATAAATGTGAGCATTAATGGTGAATTTTTGGTGTAATATGTTTGATTTTTGATTGATTATATGTGGTTAGTTGTATTACTCGTCAAAATACCTTTCCAACGATGTATGATAGGCATTATAAGTGTTTGCGGGTCAAGAGTTGTGTTGGAAAAGATTTTGGGTCGTGCATACCATTTGAAAAACAGAAAATTAGCTGAAGCAGAGGGTGCGCGGCGCGCCCTTCTCCCCGCGCGGCGCGCAAGGCGCCTGGCCAGAATCTGCTGACTTTGTCCCTTTTCACGCGAAATGTTTGACTAGCTATTGACCTCCGATTCACATGAAACTTGTTCTAATATACTTATATATGAATAATTATCATAGAAAAATAGTTCGGGACCCGACCTGAACATGTTGACTTTTTTGTTGACTTTGACCCGACCAAAGTTTGACTTTTTGTCAAACTTAACTAATTAATTATGCAATCTTTCTAACATGATTCTATACTTGTATCTTGCATGAAACTTGACAATTTGATTCACATGCTACATAATCGAGTCGTATTGAGCCATAGGACTAATTGAACATCTTTGACCCTTCGTGACTATCGTTATTGATACAACCTATTTGTTTAGGTCAAGATTAGCATAATCTTTTGCACACGTCACTTGTCGAAGTACTTTTTGTTCGTGCATACAAGGTGAGATCATAGTCCCATTTTTACTCTTTTGAATTTACATTTGGGATGAGAAAACATAAACGATTCTTTTAACTAAGTGAACACAAGTACATGAAAACAAACATTCTACATACGAGTTTGAACACAATTCCTCAATTCGATTATCATTAGTTACACTTGACGGGTGTAAGCGAGAACTTATGTTATATGGCCATATGGGTTTGACAAACCCTCACTTCGGACGGTTCGCTACCGTCAACGGGTGAAATATATTTTCGAGAAACAGTATATGTTCTAACACTATTATGATGGGGTTCAACGGATGGAATGTTAAGCCTTGATAATTGGGTGCTCGTGAATATTAACTTTTAGAATGTATTACTACTTTATCAATGTTGCAAATCTTGTGGTTCGAGTTACTTTTTACTCGCTTACTTACTTAAACCTATGATTTCACCAAAGTTTTCGTTGACAGATTTTCTATGTTTTTCTCAGGTCCTTGAACTTAGGTGATACATGCTTCCACTCATACTTTTTGATACTTGCATTGGATGTCGAGTATACTTGCATACGTGGAGCGTCTTTTTGACTACTTTAAACTATGTTGCACGTGTTTCATATGAACTTTAAACATTGTTATGTTCTAGTTATGGGAACTACTTTTGTAAACTTTGAAACATCCTTATTTATGAAATGAATGCGACATATTTTCGGTCAAACTTTGTCTTAAAGACTTATGACCATGCAATGGGACCATACGTAGACGACGCCGTCATTTGACGATTTGTCGGGGTAGTTACACTTCATTTAAGGATACTGCATTCTTATCTGTACATACATAAAGGTTACGATCGAATATACTCAATTTAATCAAGTGATATTAAAAAATATTTATTTTATATAGAATGTGAGTAACATCTAAATAGTTAATATTAACTCACCCTTTGTGACTGTTCCAGCAGATTTATTCTATTTTATTGGTAACTTATCTACTTTTTGATGATTTTTTTGCTGCCTTGCTCAGAATCTTTAACGCCATTCTTTGTTGCCCTCGATATAGCAGTGGGTTGTCCCTTGCTCATTTGTGATTTAGAATATAACCCTTGGGAGTTATTAAGATCAGCAACAACTCTTTTGTTCAGATTTGACTGTCTCGTTATGTAGGTGGGTGGAATGTATACTTTAGCTTTTTTCTGTATGAAGTTAAATGTCATTAAAAAGCATGGGTAAAAAATATAATATGATCAAAAATTTTAATCAATACCTTCTTAGATGCTTTAGCTCTTGTGTCAACTTCTACAGTAGCTTGGTCATCATTCCCTTCAGACAAATCAGGCGTATACTCTTCATCATTATCGGTAGTGTCCAATTGTGTTTCTTTCCTTTTTTTTAATTTAACACTACCTGATGAACTTCCGAGTTGAGTTGCAAGTTTTGTTAATTTTAACTGTTGCAATCTTTGATTGTTCTCGGCCATCCTCATTTGTCTAATTTTTTCATACTCATTGTCACGTTGCAAATGTGTAGGACTTTATTTGCTGTTCTTTTCCATTGTATAAATCTAGCACGAATTATAGAACAATAATCAGCAATTATAAAAACAAAATGTATTCAATTAGATTGGAACATCTCTTAAAACACCATTTTAAAACAAACATATGTTAACATGTTATTGATTTACACCAGAATATTATGAATATAAGTACTATGGCATATATCTAAAAACAGTAATCAGCAACAGTTATTAAAACAAAATTTAATTCAAATAGATTGCAACATCACTTAAAACAGCATTCTTAAATAAGCATATCTTAACATGTTAATGATTTACAGCAGAATATTATAAATATAAGTACTATGGCATATATGTAAATACAATAATCAGCAAATATTAAAACAAAATTTATTCAATTAGATTGGAACATCACTTAAAATGATATTCTAAAACAAGCATATCTAAACATGTTATTGATTTACATCAGAATATTATAAATATAAGTATTATGGCATAAATCTAATAATCACAACCGTGAACAAAATTATAGAACTATATTCAGCCCTCAGCCCTAAGACAACAAATCTATTTGCACCACATACAGTTATAATCGTATAATTATAACATATTAAGCATGTTATGTAAATAATGTTATATAAAATAAATTTAACGAAAAAATAGATTTGCAATAGAGTTAAAATCAACAGAATTATAAACAATCGAAAAAATAGATTTGCAATAAACAAAATTTTTGTTTAATCTAACAGAATCGATCATCATACGGTCAGCAACAGATTGTTAAACAATCAAACAAAATTATGTGTAAACGGACAAAAACACTTTTACACAAATCAAATAGATCGAAAATACAAAATCATGAACCTGTTTTTACAACGCAATCCATGAGGAACTCAAACCTAGTTTCTTCAAAAAAATATGGTGTTCAGAAGCATTTTATCCTAATATCGTTTGGCGCCTTTAGATCAAAAAGTGAAACTACTACCACCTATCCCAATTTTTGAATAACAATCGCGGTTTGAGAATAAACTTCCGTGAATTGTGCGATTGATTAACTGGCATAGTTGACTTAGTTTTAGGAAGAGATAAACTTCCATATCTTTTGAAACATACTCCGTATCAGTTTAAATTCTGGATTAATTTTTATATCTATAATTTATTTGACCTTTAAAAAGTATTAATAATTAATTATTATAAAGTTAATTAATTGACATATGTCAATAAAGTTTTTAAATTATAGTTAAGTTATAAAGTTAGTATTATAACAAGCCACTTGGATAATAGAACAGAATCCTCAGAAGCATCCTTGAACTCAAAATAAAAGAGAGGTTTGCTTGAGGACAAGCAAAGTCTAAGTGTGGGATATTTGATATCGGCCAAAAAGTCACGTTTTTACCCCTAATATTGAGCTCTAAAACCATAAAGTTCCAAAATTATCTCCAAAATAATCACTTTGTTGGTTAATTTGGTAGATTTAGTTATTACAAAGACTATGTTTCAAGAGTCACTAAAAACGGATGAAAAACGAGGAAAAACGAGCAAAACCGGCTAAGACGATTAACTTGCTGTTGGTTGAATCATTAAGTTAGCATATCATATAGATATAGAACATGTGTTTATTTGATTTTAAAAGTCAATTTAGAAGGATTAACTTTTGTTTGCGAACAAGTTTAGAATTAACTAAACTATGTTCTAGTGATTTCAAGTTTAAACCTTCGAATAAGGTAGTTTTATATATATGAATCGAATGATGTTATGAACATCATTACTACCTCAAGTTTTGTGGATAAACCTCCTAGAAATGAGAAAAATAGATATAGCTTCAAAGGATCCTTGGATGGCTTAAAAGTTCTTGAAGCAGAATCATGACACAAAAACAAGTTCAAGTAAGATTTCCACTCGAAATAAGATTGTTATAGTTATAGAAATTGAATCAAAGTTTGAATATGAGTATTACCTTGTATTAGAAAGATATATTACTGTAAATAAGAAAGATTTCTTAAGGTTGGATGATCACTTTACAAGATTGGAAGTAAGCTAGCAAACTTGGAAGTATTCTTGATTTTATGAAACTAGAACTTATAGAATTTATGAAGAACACTTAGAACTTGAAGATAGAACTTGAGAGAGATCAATTAGATGAAGAAAATTGAAGAATGAAAGTGTTTTTAGGTGTTTTTGGTCGTTGGTACATGGATTAGATATAAAGGATGTGTAATTTTGTTTACATGTAAATAAGTCATGAATGATTACTAATATTTTTGTAATTTTATGAGATATTTCATGCTAGTTGCCAAATGATGGTTCCCACATGTGTTAGGTGACTCACATGGGCTGCTAAGAGCTGATCATTGGAGTGTATATACCAATAGTACATACATCTAAAAGCTGTGTATTGTACGAGTACGAATACGGGTGCATACGAGTAGAATTGTTAATGAAACTGAACGAGGATGTAATTGTAAGCATTTTTGTTAAGTAGAAGTATTTTGATAAGTGTCTTGAAGTCTTTCAAAAGTGTATGAATACATATTAAAACACTACATGTATATACATTTTAACTGAGTCGTTAAGTCATCGTTAGTCGTTACATGTAAATGTTGATTTGAAACCTTTAAGTTAACGATCTTGTTAAATGTTGTTAACCCATTGTTTATTATATCAAATGAGATGTTAAATTATTACATTATCATGATATCATGATGTATTAATATATCTTAATATGATATATATACATTAAATGTCGTCACAACGATAATCGTTACATATATGTCTCGTTTCGAAATTATTAAGTTAGTAGTCTTGTTTTTACATATGTAGTTCATTGTTAATATACTTAATGATATGTTTACTTATCATAATATCATGTTAACTATATATATATCCATATATATGTCATCATATAGTTTTTACAAGTTTTAACGTTCGTGAATCACCGGTCAACTTGGGTGGTCAATTGTCTATATGAAACCTATTTCAATTAATCAAGTCTTAACAAGTTTGATTGCTTACCATGTTGGAAACACTTAATCATGTAAATATCAATTTCATTTAATATATATAAACATGGAAAAGTTCGGGTCACTACAAGTAATTAGTATTATTAATATAAATACTATTACTATTACTATTCCTATTAACTATTATTTTCAACTATTATTATTTTTATTAGTACTATTAGACGAGTAAGTTTTAGTATCCAAGTATGTATGTTTGTATGTAGGTATGTACATATGTCTATAGATGTATGTATCTAGGTTTTGTAATGTATGTAATTATGTTTATGTATGAATGTTCGCTTACGTATGTAGGTATGTAAAGATGTATGTATGCTTATGTATCTTTTCTTTATGTATGTATGTTTATGCATGTATGTGTCTTCTTGATTTATGTATGCCTAGTTTTTGTTTTCTACCCAGTCATCTTCTTGGTATGTGTTTGTATGTGGGGGTAGGTATGTATGATGTATGTATGGATGATGTGTTATGTATGAACACGTGTGTATGTATGTTAGTTTATTTGTAGATGTGTATATATGTATGCATGTATGTTTTATGTTTCATAGATTTACGTATGTCGAGGTATGTATTTACGTACATGGATGTATGTATGTATGTTTCATAGAAAGTATGTATGTACGGATGTATGTATGTATTTTTGTATATACATATGTATGTATGTCTATGTAGGTAGGTACATATGTTATGTAGGTATGTATATTTATATGTATATATGTTTGTATGCATGTTTTTGGCTCTAATTATTGAGGCAACAACAAGCGTCGATTTAGTGGCGACTTGACTGCCACTTAGAGCCTAAATTGAATCTCAAGCAGGCTTTAAAACCCATGAAAATTTGATCCTACCATTCCCATGGCGTCTCATTTTTCATTTTTATTCTTATTTTATTTTATTTCTTATTATTATTATTATTGTTATTATTATTATTATTATATTATTGTTTTTTTTCCTACTTATAGGCCGGAGGTTCACTCGGAAGCAATCTCTCTATCCGTTGAGTAGAGAGAGGGATGACTTTCTCAACTTTTGAGAGTGTTTTTCACTATAAGTGGAGAAATGACTTGTTTGTATTCTCGGATAGGGGAATGATTGTCTATATCTCACCTCCCCCATACATCACTTATGTGGTATTGGGTTTTGTTGTTGTTGTTGTTGTGTTTAAATACCACAATGATACTTGTTTTTATTTAATATTGTATTTAGGTACATCGAGAATAATGATGGGGCTAGTATCTCACCACTAGCTACAAATCGTTGCTGCTTTTATAACATCTTGGTTTTATTGTTTGAGTATTTTTAGCAGCTTTATAATTTTTCTAGATTCATAACTAGAATACGGCGCGACGAACAAAACTTCCTTATGGCTTTCCCCGTTCAAAGCAGTTTAGATGCCAAAAATGACATTTTACTATTTTTAAAGGTGAATTTTGCACTTTTAGATCTTACGATAAGTAATAGCTTCACATGTGAATTGTTCTGTTTGTTTAAATACCACTATGATACTTATTTTTATTTAATATTGTATTTAGGTACATCGAGAATCATGTTGGGGCTACTATCTCACAACTAGCCACAAAATCTTGCTTCTTTTATAACATCTTGGTTTTATTGTTCGAGTATTTTTAGCCGCTTTTTTATTTCTCTAGATTCATAACCTTATTTTTGTTTTTGTTTCTAAATTTCACATTGAATGCGAATATATAAGAGTGTAGTTTCATTTTGATGATAATTAATAGCCGCAAAACACATGTTTGAAGTCACTACGTTCTCCACAAAATCGGGCAAAATTTTATTGAGAATTTTCCAAAAAAAGTTCAATTACAGAATTGGCCAATTTTCGCAAGATAACTAGAAAACGACGCTACGAGCAATACTTCCTTAAGGCTTTCCCCCATTCGAAACAGTTTAGATTTCGAGAATGACATTTTACTATATTTAAAGGTGAATATTGCACTTTTACATCTTAGGATAAGTAATACCTTCACATGTGAATTGTTGTGCCTGTTTAAATACCACTATGATAGTTATTTTTATTTAATATTGTATTTAGGTACATCAATAATCATGTTGGGGCTAGTATATCTCACCACTAGGTATAAAACGTTGCTGCTTTTATAACGTCTTTGTTTTATTGTTCGAGTATTTTTAGCCGCTTTTTTATTTCTCTAGATTCATACCCTTAATTTTATTTTGGTTTCTGTATTTTATTTTGAATGCTAGTTACGTTTTAATGATAATTAACGTCCACAAAACACATATTTGAAGTCACTAAATTCACGTACCACAGAATCGGGCAAAATTTTGTGAAAAAAATTCTGAAAAATTTTCAATTGCATACTAGGCCCATTTTCACATGATAACTAGAAAACGTCGCTACGAGCAAAGCTTCCTTAAGGCTTTCCCCCGTTCGAAGCAGTTTAGATTCCAAAATGACATTTTACTATTTTTAAAGGTAAATTTTACATTTTTAGATCGTACGATAAGTAATCCTTGACATGTGAATTGTTGTGCCTGTTTAAATACCACTCTGATACTTGTTTTTATTTAATATTGTTTTAGGTACATCGAGAATCATGTTGGAGCTACTATCTCAAAACTAGCCACAAGGCCTTGCTGCTTTTATAACGCCTTGGTTTTATTGTTCGAGTATTTTTAGCAGCTTTTTTAGTTCTCTAGATTCATAAACTTATTTTTGTTTTTGTTTCTATATTTTATATTGAATGCGAATATATGAGAGTGTAGTTTCGTGTTGATGATAATTAATGGCCGCAAAACACATATTTGAAGTCACTACATTCACGTACCACAAAATCGTGCAAAATTTTGTGAAGAATTTTTTGAAAATTTTCAGTTGCATACTAGGCCCATTTTCACAAGATAACTAGAAAACGGCGCTACGAGCAAGACTTACTTAAGGATTTTTTCCCTGTTCGAAGCAGTTTAGATTCCAAAAATGACATTTTACTATTTTTAAAGATGAATTTTGCACTTTTAGATCTTAGAATAAGTAATACTTTCACATGTGAATTGTTGTGCCTGTTTAAATACCACTATGTTACTTGTTTTTATTTAATGTTGTATTTAGGTACATCGTGAATCATGTTGGGGCTACTATCTCACAACTAGCCACAAGGCCTTGCTGCTTTTATAACGCCTTGGTTTTATTGTTCGAGTATTTTTAGCCGCTTTTTTATTTCTCTAGATTCATAACCTTATTTTTGTTTTTCTTTCTATATTTTATATTGAATGCAAATATATGAGAGTGTAGTTTCGTGTTGATGATAATTAATGACCGCAAAACACATATTTAAAGTCACTACATTCACGTACCACAAAATCGTGCAAAATTTTGTGAAGAATTTTCTGAAAATTTTTAGTTGCATACTAGGCCCATTTTCACAAGATAACTAGAAAACGGCGCTACGAGCAAGACTTTCTTAAGGCTTTTTTCCCCAGTTCGAAGCAGTTTAGATTCCAAAAATGACATTTTACTATTTTTAAAGGTGAATTTTGCACTTTTAGATATTAGAATAAGTAATACTTTCACATGTGAATTGTTGTGCCAGTTTAAATACCACTATGTTACTTGTTTTTATTTAATATTGTATTTAGGTACATCGTGAATCATGTTGGGGCTACTATCTCACCACAAGCTACAAAACGTTGCTGCTTTTATAACGTCTTGGTTTTATTGTTCGAGTATTTTTAGTCGCTTTTTTTATTTCTCTTGATTCATAACCTTATTTTTGTTTTTGTTTCTAAATTTCACATTGAATGCGAATATATGAGAGTGTAGTTTCGTTTTGATGATAATTAATGGCCACAAAACACATATTTAAAGTCACTATATTCCCCACAAAATTGGGCAAAGTTTGGTGGAGAATTTTCCAAAAAATTTTCAATTGCAGATTAGGCCCATTTTCGCAAGATAAGTAGAAAATGGCGCTACGAGCAAGGGGTCCTTAAGGCTTTCCACCGTTCGAAGTAGTTTAGATGCCGAAAATGACATTTTACTATTTTTAAAGGTGAATTTTGCACTTTTAGATCTTACTATAAGTAATACATTCATATGTGAACTGTTGTGTCTATTTAAATACATCTATGATACTTGTTTTTATTTAATATTGTATTTAGGTACATCGAGAATAATGTTGGGGCTACTATCTCACCACTAGCTACAAAACGTTGCTGTTTTTATAACGTCTTGGTTTTATTGTTTGACTATTTTTAGCAATTTTTTTTATTTCTCTAGATTCATAACATTATTATTGTTTTTGTTAATAAATTTCATATTGAATGCGGATATATGAGAGTGTAGTTTCGTTTTGATGATAATTAATGGCCGCAAAACACATATTTGAAGTCACTACCTTACCCACAAAATCGGGCAAAATTTTGTGGAGCATTTTTCGAAAAATTTTCCATTGCAGATTAGGCCCATTTTCCCAAAATAACTGGAATACAGTGCTATGAGCAAAACTTCCTTAAGGCTTTCTCTCGTTCGAAGCAGTTTAGATTCCTAAAATGACATTTTACTATTTATAAAGGTGAATTTTGCACTTTTAGATCTTACGGTATATAATACCTTCACTTGTGAATTGTTGTCCATGTTTAAATACCACTATGATACTTGTTTTTATATAATATTGTATTTAGGTACACCAAGAATCGTGTTGGGGCTACTATCTCACCACTAGCTACAAAATGTTGCTGCTTTGATAAAGTCTTGTTTTTATTGTTCGAGTATTTTTAGCCGCTTTTTATTTCTCTAGATTCATAACCTTATTTTTATTTTTGTTTCTAAATGTCACATTGAATGCGAATATATAAGAGTGTAGTTTCATTTTGATGAGAATTAATGGCCGTAAAATACATGTTTGAAGTCACTACATTCACCATAAAATCGGACAAAATTTTGTGGAGAATTTTCCGAAAAATTTTCAATTGCAGATTAGGCCCATATTCACAAGATAACTAGAATACGGTGCTACGAGCAAGACTTCCTCAAGGCTTTCCCCCGTTCAAAGCGGTTTAGATGCCGAAAAAGACAATATATTATTTTTAAAAGTGAATTTTGCACTTTTTGATCTTACGATAAGTAATACTTTCACATGCGAATTGTTGTGCATGTTTAAATACCACTATTGAAATGTCCCGTTCTTATTGATTAAAAACGTTCCATATTAATTGATTTCGTTGCGAGGTTTTGACCTCTATATGAGACGTTTTTCAAAGACTGCATTCATTTTTAAACAAACCATAACCTTTATTTCATCAATAAAGGTTTAAAAAGCTTTACGTAGATTATCAAATAATGATAATCTAAAATATCCTGTTTACACACGACCATTACATAATGGTTTACAATACAAATATGTTACAACAAAATAAGTTTCTTGAATGCAGTTTTTACACAATATCATACAAGCATGGACTCCAAATCTTGTCCTTATTTAAGTATGCGACAGCGGAAGCTCTTAATAATCACCTGAGAATAAACATGCTTAAAACGTCAACAAAAATGTTGGTGAGTTATAGGTTTAACCTATATATATCAAATCGTAACAATAGACCACAAGATTTCATATTTCAATACACATCCCATACATAGAGATAAAAATCATTCATATGGTGAACACCTGGTAACCGACAATAACAAGATGCATATATAAGAATATCCCCATCATTCCGGGACACCCTTCGGATATGATATAAATTTCGAAGTACTAAAGCATCCGGTACTTTGGATGGGGTTTGTTAGGCCCAATAGATCTATCTTTAGGATTCGCGTCAATTAGGGTGTCTGTTCCCTAATTCTTAGATTACCAGACTTAATAAAAAGGGGCATATTCGATTTCGATAATTCAACCATAGAATGTAGTTTCACGTACTTGTGTCTATTTTGTAAATCATTTATAAAACCTGCATGTATTCTCATCCCAAAAATATTAGATTTTAAAAGTGGGACTATAACTCACTTTCACAGATTTTTACTTCGTCGGGAAGTAAGACTTGGCCACTGGTTGATTCACGAACCTATAACAATATATACATATATATCAAAGTATGTTCAAAATATATTTACAACACTTTTAATATATTTTGATGTTTTAAGTTTATTAAGTCAGCTGTCCTCGTTAGTAACCTACAACTAGTTGTCCACAGTTAGATGTACAGAAATAAATCGATAAATATTATCTTGAATCAATCCACGACCCAGTGTATACGTATCTCAGTATTGATCACAACTCAAACTATATATATTTTGGAATCAACCTCAACCCTGTATAGCTAACTCCAACATTCACATATAGAGTGTCTATGGTTGTTCCGAAATATATATAGATGTGTCGACATGATAGGTCGAAACATTGTATACGTGTCTATGGTATCTCAAGATTACATAATATACAATACAAGTTGATTAAGTTATGGTTGGAATAGATTTGTTACTAATTTTCACGTAGCTAAAATGAGAAAAATTATCCAATCTTGTTTTACCCATAACTTCTTCATTTTAAATCCGTTTTGAGTGAATCAAATTTCTATGGTTTCATATTGAACTCTATTTTATGAATCTAAACAGAAAAAGTATAGGTTTATAGTCATAAAAATAAGTTACAAGTCGTTTTTGTAAAGGTAGTCATTTCAGTCGAAAGAACGACGTCTAGATGACCATTTTAGAAAACATACTTCCACTTTGAGTTTAACCATAATTTTTGGATATAGTTTCATGTTCATAATAAAAATCATTTTTTTCAGAATAACAACTTTTAAATCAAAGTTTATCATAGTTTTTAATTAACTAACCCAAAACAGCCCGCGGTGTTACTACGACGGCGTAAATCCGGTTTTACGGTGTTTTTCGTGTTTTCAGGTTTTAAATCATTAAGTTAGCATATCATATAGATATAGAACATGTGTTTAGTTGATTTTAAAAGTCAATTTAGAAGGATTAACTTTTGTTTGCGAACAAGTTTAGAATTAACTAAACTATGTTCTAGTGATTACAAGTTTAAACCTTCGAATAAGATAGCTTTATATGTATGAATCGAATGATGTTATGAACATCATTACTACCTTAAGTTCCTTGGATAAACCTACTGGAAAAGAAAAAAATGGATCTAGCTTCAACGGATCCTTGGATGGCTCGAAGTTCTTGAAGCAGAATCATGACACGAAAACAAGTTCAAGTAAGATCATCACTTGAAATAAGATTGTTATAGTTATAGAAATTGAACCAAAGTTTGAATATGATTATTACCTTGTATTAGAATGATAACCTACTGTAAGAAACAAAGATTTCTTGAGGTTGGATGATCACCTTACAAGATTGGAAGTGAGCTAGCAAACTTGAAAGTATTTTTGATTTTATGAAACTAGAACTTTTGGAATTTATGAAGAACACTTAGAACTTGAAGATAGAACTTGAGAGAGATCAATTAGATGAAGAAAATTGAAGAATGAAAGTGTTTGTAGGTGTTTTTGGTCGTTGGTGTATGGATTATATATAAAGGATATGTAATTTTGTTTTCATGTAAATAAGTCATGAATGATTACTCATATTTTTGTAATTTTATGAGATATTTCATGCTAGTTGCCAAATGATGGTTCCCACATGTGTTAGGTGAATCACATGGGCTGCTAAGAGCTGATCATTGGAGTGTATATACCAATAGTACATACATCTAAAAGCTGTGTATTGTACGAGTACGAATACGGGTGCATACGAGTAGAATTGTTGATGAAACTGAACGAGGATGTAATTGTAAGCATTTTTGTTAAGTAGAAGTATTTTGATAAGTGTCTTGAAGTCTTTCAAAAGTGTATGAATACATATTAAAACACTACATGTATATACATTTTAACTGAGTCGTTAAGTCATCGTTAGTCGTTACATGTAAATGTTGTTTTGAAACCTTTAGGTTAACGATCTTGTTAAATGTTGTTAACCCAATGTTTATAATATCAAAAGAGATTTTAAATTATTATATTATCATGATATTATGATGTACAAATATCTCTTAATATGATATATATACATTAAATGTCGTTACAACGATAATCGTTACATATATGTCTCGTTTCAAAATCATTAAGTTAGTAGTCTTGTTTTTACATATGTAGTTCATTGTTAATATACTTAATGATATGTTTACTTATCATAATATCATGTTAACTATATATATAACCATATATATGTCATCATATAGTTTTTACAAGTTTTAACGTTCGTGAATCACCGGTCAACTTGGGTAGTCAATTGTCTATATGAAATCTATTTCAATTAATCAAGTCTTAACAAGTTTGATTGCTTAATATGTTGGAAACATTTAATCATGTAAATATCAATCTCAATTAATATATATAAACATGGAAAAGTTCGGGTCACTACAGTACCTACCCGTTAAATAAATTTCGTCCCGAAATTTTAAGCTGTTGAAGGTGTTGACGAATCTTCTGGAAAGAGATGCGGGTATTTCTTCTTCATCTGATCTTCACGCTCCCAGGTGAACTCGGGTCCTCTACGAGCATTCCATCGAACCTTAACAATTGGTATCTTGTTTTGCTTAAGTCTTTTAACCTCACGATCCATTATTTCGACGGGTTCTTCGATGAATTGAAGTTTTTCGTTGATTTGGATTTCATCTAACGGAATAGTGAGATCTTCTTTAGCAAAACATTTCTTCAAATTCAAGACGTGGAAAGTGTTATGTACAGCCGCGAGTTGTTGAGGTAACTCAAGTCGGTAAGCTACTGGTCCGACACGATCAATAATCTTGAATGGTCCAATATACCTTGGATTTAATTTCCCTCGTTTACCAAATCGAACAACGCCTTTCCAAGGTGCAACTTTAAGCATGACCATCTCTCCAATTTCAAATTCTATATCTTTTCTTTTAATGTCAGCGTAGCTCTTTTGTCGACTTTGGGCAGTTTTCAACCGTTGTTGAATTTGGATGATCTTCTCGGTAGTTTCTTGTATAATCTCCGGACCCGTAATCTGTCTATCCCCCACTTCACTCCAACAAATCGGAGACCTGCACTTTCTACCATAAAGTGCTTCAAACGGCGCCATCTCAATGCTTGAATGGTAGCTGTTGTTGTAGGAAAATTCTGCTAACGGTAGATGTCGATCCCAACTGTTTCCGAAATCAATAACACATGCTCGTAGCATGTCTTCAAGCGTTTGTATCGTCCTTTCGCTCTGCCCATCGGTTTGTGGATGATAGGCAGTACTCATGTCTAGACGAGTTCCTAATGCTTGCTGTAATGTCTGCCAGAATCTTGAAATAAATCTGCCATCCCTATCAGAGATAATAGAGATTGGTATTCCATGTCTGGAGACGACTTCCTTCAAATACAGTCGTGCTAACTTCTCCATCTTGTCATCTTCTCTTATTGGCAGGAAGTGTGCTGATTTGGTGAGACGATCAACTATTACCCAAATAGTATCAAAACCACTTGCAGTCCTTGGCAATTTAGTGATGAAATCCATAGTAATGTTTTCCCATTTCCATTCCGGGATTTCGGGTTGTTGAAGTAGACCTGATGGTTTCTGATGCTCAGCTTTGACCTTAGAACACGTCAAACATTCTCCTACGTATTTAGCAACATCGGCTTTCATACCCGGCCACCAAAAATGTTTCTTGAGATCCTTGTACATCTTCCCCGTTCCAGGATGTATTGAGTATCTGGTTTTTATGAGCTTCTCTAAGTACCATTTCTCTCATATCTCCAAATTTTGGTACCCAAATCCTTTCAGCCCTATACCGGGTTTCGTCTTCCTGAATATTAAGATGCTTCTCCGATCCTTTGGGTATTTCATCCTTTAAATTTCCCTCTTTTAAAACTCCTTCTTGCGCCTCCTTTATTTGAGTAGTAATGTTATTATGAATCATTATATTCATAGATTTTACTCGAATGGGTTCTCTATCCTTCCTGCTCAAGGCATCGGCTACCACATTTGCCTTCCCCGGGTGGTAACGAATCTCAAAATCGTAATCATTCAATAATTCAATCCACCTACGCTGCCTCATATTCAGTTGTTTCTGATTAAATATGTGTTGAAGACTTTTGTGGTCGGTATATATAATACTTTTGACCCCATATAAGTAGTGCCTCCAAGTCTTTAATGCAAAAACAACCGCGCCTAATTCCAAATCATGCGTCGTATAATTTTGTTCGTGAATCTTCAATTGTCTAGACGCATAAGCAATCACCTTCGTTCGTTGCATTAATACACAACCGAGACCTTGCTTTGATGGGTCACAATAAATCACAAAATCATCATTCCCTTCAGGCAATGACAATATAGGTGCCGTAGTTAGATTTTTCTTCAATAACTGAAACGCTTTCTCTTGTTCATCATTCCATTCAAATTTCTTCCCTTTATGCGTTAATGCAGTCAAGGGTTTTGCTATTCTGGAAAAGTCTTGGATGAACCTTCTGTAGTAACCAGCTAGTCCTAAAAACTGGCGTACGTGTTTCGGAGTTTTCGGGGTTTCCCACTTTTCAACAGTTTCTATCTTTGCTGGATCCACCTTAATACCTTCTTTGTTCACTATGTGACCGAGGAATTGAACTTCTTCCAACCAAAATGCACACTTTGAAAACTTAGCGTACAATTCTTCCTTCCTCAATACTTCTAACACCTTTCTCAAATGTTCACCGTGTTCTTGGTCATTCTTTGAGTAAATAAGTATGTCATCAATGAAAACAATGACAAACTTGTCAAGGTATGGTCCACACACTCGGTTCATAAGGTCCATGAACACAGCTGGTGCATTAGTTAAACCAAACGGCATGACCATAAACTCGTAATGACCGTAACGTGTTCTGAAAGCAGTCTTTGGAATATCATCTTCTTTCACCCGCATTTGATGATACCCGGAACGTAAGTCAATCTTTGAATAAACAGACGAGCCTTGTAGTTGATCAAATAAGTCATCGATTCTCGGTAGTGGGTAGCGGTTCTTGATGGTATGTTTGTTCAACTCTCGGCAGTCGATACACAACCTGAATGTACCATCTTTCTTCTTGACAAACAAAACAGGAGCTCCCCACGGTGATGTGCTTGGTCGAATGAAACCACGCTCTAAAAGTTCTTGTAATTGGCTTTGCAGTTCTTTCATCTCGCTGGGTGCAAGTCTGTAAGGAGCACGAGCTATTGGTGCAGCTCCTGGTACAAGATCTATTTGAAATTCAACGGATCGATGTGGGGGTAATCCCGGTAATTCTTTCGGAAATACATCGGGAAATTCTTTTGCAATGGGAACATCATTGATGCTCTTTTCTTCAGTTTGTACTTTCTCGACGTGTGCTAGAACAGCATAGCAACCTTTTCTTATTAGTTTTTGTGCCTTCAAATTACTAATAAGATGTAGCTTCGTGTTGCCCTTTTCTCCGTACACCATTAAGGGTTTTCCTTTTTCTCGTATAATGCGAATTGCATTTTTGTAACAGACGATCTCTGCTTTCACTTCTTTCAACCAGTCCATACCGATTATCACATCAAAACTCCCTAACTCTACTGGTATCAAATCAATCTTAAATGTTTCGCTAACCAGTTTAATTTCTCGATTCCGACATATATTATCTGCTGAAATTAATTTACCATTTGCTAATTCGAGTAAAAATTTACTATCCAAAGGCGTCAATGGACAACTTAATTTAGCACAAAAATCCCTACTCATATAGCTTCTATCCGCACCCGAATCAAATAAAACGTAAGCAGATTTATTGTCAATAAGAAACGTACCCGTAACAAGCTCCGGGTCTTCCTGTGCCTCTGCCGCATTAATATTGAAAACTCTTCCGCGGCCTTGTCCATTCGTGTTCTCCTGGTTCGGGCAATTTCTAATAATGTGGCCCGGTTTTCCACATTTATAACAAACTACATTTGCATAACTTGCTCCGACACTACTTGCTCCGCCATTACTCGTTCCTACACCATTTGTTCCTTTCGTTCTATTAACCCCTAGTCCGTAAACCTCACACTTCGCCGCGCTATGACCATTTCTTTTACACTTGTTGCAAAATTTGGTGCAGAACCCCGAGTGATTCTTTTCACACCTTTGGCATAGCTGCTTCTGATTGTTGTTGTTGTTGCGGTTATTATTGTTGTTGGGATGATTGTTGTAGTTGCTGTTGTTGTTGTTGTTGTTGGGCCGTTTGTTGTAGTTGCGATTGATGTTGCGATTGTTGGGATAATTGTTGCGATTATTGTTGTAATTGCTGTTGTTGTTGTATTGGTGATTCTTATCACCGTTTTCCTCCCACTTTCTTTTGACTTGCTTCACATTGGCCTCTTCAGCAGTCTGTTCTTTAATTCTTTCTTCAATCTGGTTCACTAGTTTGTGAGCCATTCTACATGCCTGTTGTATGGAGGCGGGCTCGTGTGAACTTATATCTTCTTGGATTCTTTCCGGTAATCCTTTCACAAACGCGTCGATCTTCTCTTCCTCATCTTCGAATGCTCCCGGACACAATAGGCACAATTCTGTGAATCGTCTTTCGTACGTGGTAATATCAAATCCTTGGGTTCGTAACCCTCTAAGTTCTGTCTTGAGCTTATTGACCTCGGTTCTGGGACGGTACTTCTCGTTCATCAAGTGCTTGAATGCTGACCACGGTAGTGCGTACGCATCATCTTGTCCCACTTGCTCTAGATAGGTATTCCACCATGTTAACGCAGAACCTGTGAAGGTATGCGTAGCGTACTTCACTTTGTCCTCTTCAGTACACTTACTTATGGCAAACACCGATTCAACCTTCTCGGTCCACCATTTCAATCCGATCGGTCCTTCGGTTCCATCAAATTCCAAAGGTTTGCAGGCAGTGAATTCTTTGTAGGTGCATCCTACACGATTTCCTGTACTGCTAGATCCAAGGTTATTGTTGGTATGTAGCGCAGCCTGTACTGCGGCTATGTTTGAAGCTAGAAAAGTACGGAATTCCTCTTCATTCATATTCACGGTGTGTCGAGTAGTCGGTGCCATTTCCTTCAAAATAGTTAAATGGAACAAGTTAATCATACAGAATATTAAGAGTAGTTAATAGTATTTCGTAGCATAATATGAACTCATTTATAAAAGCTTTTTCTTCATATTAGCGTTTTATAAGTTTAAATTCGGGTAGTACCTACCCGTTAAGTTCATACTTAGTAGCTAATATACAATTCAACTACTACAATTCTATATGAAAAACTGATTATAATAATATTTCGCGTTCAAACTTTTATACAATATTTTACAAACTTACAATACCGCTTATTTTACATAAAGCATGAAATATAGCACACAATAACTTTGATACAAGATAGTTGTGAAGACAATTCTAGCTAGTACACAAGTCGTTCAGCAAAGGCAATAAAGACACGTAATTCATACGTCCAGAAACAAGTCATGCATTCTGGTTTTACTAGGACTACTTCCCATCCTTGGTCTTGTGCAACATAACCGTTATGGCCGTTGATAAGACAGCGTGTTGTAACGTCATCAAAGGGACGAGGGTTACGTAATGTCCAACAGTCCCGTAATAATCTAAAAACCTCATTTCTTACCCCAATTACCGACTCCGTCACTTGTGGAAACGTTTTGTTTAATAGTTGTAGCCCGATGTTCTTGTTCTCACTTTGGTGAGAAGCGAACATTACTAATCCGTAAGCATAACATGCTTCTTTATGTTGCATGTTAGCCGCTTTTTCTAAATCACGAAGTCCAATATTCGGATATATTGAGTCAAAATAATTTCTTAACCCGTTGCGTAAAATAGCATTTGGGTTCCCCGCAATATATGCGTCAAAGTAAACACATCGTAACTTATGGGTTTCCCAATGTGATATCCCCCATCTTTCAAACGAAAGTCTCTTATAAACCAAGACATTCTTGGAACGTTCTTCGAATGTCTTACAAACTGATCTCGCCTTAAATAGTTGTGCCGAGGAATTCTGGCCGACTCTAGACTAGATTTCATCAATCATGTCTCCGGGTAGGTCTCTTAAAATATTGGGTTGTCTATCCATTTTGTGTTTTTAAACTGTAAAATAGACAAGAGTTAGATTCATAAAAAAATACTTATTAATACAAGCAATTTTTACATATATCATAAAGCATAAGAACACTATATTACATATATTACACCACACGAATACAACTATCTTATTCCGACTCGCTCGTTTCTTCTTCTTCGGTTTTGGTTCGTTTTGCCAAGTTTCTAGGGATATATGATGTTCCCCTAATACGAGCCGTCGTGATCCACATTGGTTTAGAAAAACCTGGTGGTTTAGAGGTTCCCGGGTCATTGTTACAACTTAAGGACTTCGGGGGTTGACGATACATATAAAGTTCATCGGGGTTGGAATTAGATTTCTCTATTTTTATGCCCTTTCCCTTATTATTTTCTTTTGCCTTTTTAAATTCAGTTGGGGTAATTTCTATAACATCATCGGAATTCTCGTCGGAATCCGATTCATCGGAGAATTGGTAATCCTCCCAATATTTTGCTTCCTTGGCGGAAACACCATTGACCATAATTAACCTTGGTCGGTTGGTTGAGGATTTTCTTTTACTTAACCGTTTTATTATTTCCCCCACCGGTTCTATTTCTTCATCCGGTTCCGATTCTTCTTCCGGTTCCGATTCTTCTTCCGGTTCCGACTCTTCTTCCGGTTCCTCTTCGGGAACTTGTGAATCAGTCCACGAATCATTCCAATTTACATTTGACTCTTCATTATTATTAGGTGAGTCAATGGGACTTGTTCTAGAGGTAGACATCTATCACATAATATCAAACGCGTTAAGAGATTAATATATCACATAATATTCACATGTTAAAAATATATAGTTTCCAACAAAATTTGTTAAGCAATCATTTTTCAAGTAAACACGGTCGAAGTCCAGACTCACTAATGCATCGTAACAAACTCGATAAGACACACTAATGCAAAATTCTGGTTCTCTAAGACCAACGCTCGGATACCAACTGAAATGTCCCGTTCTTATTGATTAAAAACGTTCCATATTAATTGATTTCGTTGCGAGGTTTTGACCTCTATATGAAACGTTTTTCAAAGACTGCATTCATTTTTAAACAAACCATAACCTTTATTTCATCAATAAAGGTTTAAAAAGCTTTACGTAGATTATCAAATAATGATAATCTAAAATATCCTGTTTACACACGACCATTACATAATGGTTTACAATACAAATATGTTACAACAAAATAAGTTTCTTGAATGCAGTTTTTACACAATATCATACAAGCATGGACTCCAAATCTTGTCCTTATTTAAGTATGCGACAGCGGAAGCTCTTAATAATCACCTGAGAATAAACATGCTTAAAACGTCAACAAAAATGTTGGTGAGTTATAGGTTTAACCTATATATATCAAATCGTAACAATAGACCACAAGATTTCATATTTCAATACACATCCCATACATAGAGATAAAAATCATTCATATGGTGAACACCTGGTAACCGACAATAACAAGATGCATATATAAGAATATCCTCATCATTCCGGGACACCCTTCGGATATGATATAAATTTCGAAGTACTAAAGCATCCGGTACTTTGGATGGGGTTTGTTAGGCCCAATAGATCTATCTTTAGGATTCGCGTCAATTAGGGTGTCTGTTCCCTAATTCTTAGATTACCAGACTTAATAAAAAGGGGCATATTCGATTTCGATAATTCAACCATAGAATGTAGTTTCACGTACTTGTGTCTATTTTGTAAATCATTTATAAAACCTGCATGTATTCTCATCCCAAAAATATTAGATTTTAAAAGTGGGACTATAACTCACTTTCACAGATTTTTACTTCGTCGGGAAGTAAGACTTGGCCACTGGTTGATTCACGAACCTATAACAATATATACATATATATCAAAGTATGTTCAAAATATATTTACAACACTTTTAATATATTTTGATGTTTTAAGTTTATTAAGTCAGCTGTCCTCGTTAGTAACCTACAACTAGTTGTCCACAGTTAGATGTACAGAAATAAATCGATAAATATTATCTTGAATCAATCCACGACCCAGTGTATACGTATCTCAGTATTGATCACAACTCAAACTATATATATTTTGGAATCAACCTCAACCCTGTATAGCTAACTCCAACATTCACATATAGAGTGTCTATGGTTGTTCCGAAATATATATAGATGTGTCGACATGATAGGTCGAAACATTGTATACGTGTCTATGGTATCTCAAGATTACATAATATACAATACAAGTTGATTAAGTTATGGTTGGAATAGATTTGTTACTAATTTTCACGTAGCTAAAATGAGAAAAATTATCCAATCTTGTTTTACCCATAACTTCTTCATTTTAAATCCGTTTTGAGTGAATCAAATTTCTATGGTTTCATATTGAACTCTATTTTATGAATCTAAACAGAAAAAGTATAGGTTTATAGTCGGAAAAATAAGTTACAAGTCGTTTTTGTAAAGGTAGTCATTTCAGTCGAAAGAACGACGTCTAGATGACCATTTTAGAAAACATACTTCCACTTTGAGTTTAACCATAATTTTTGGATATAGTTTCATGTTCATAATAAAAATCATTTTTTTCAGAATAACAACTTTTAAATCAAAGTTTATCATAGTTTTTAATTAACTAACCCCAAAACAGCCCGCGGTGTTACTACGACGGCGTAAATCCGGTTTTACGGTGTTTTTCGTGTTTTCAGGTTTTAAATCATTAAGTTAGCATATCATATAGATATAGAACATGTGTTTAGTTGATTTTAAAAGTCAAGTTAGAAGGATTAACTTTTGTTTGCGAACAAGTTTAGAATTAACTAAACTATGTTCTAGTGATTACAAGTTTAAACCTTCGAATAAGATAGCTTTATATGTATGAATCGAATGATGTTATGAACATCATTACTACCTTAAGTTCCTTGGATAAACCTACTGGAAAAGAGAAAAATGGATCTAGCTTCAACGGATCCTTGGATGGCTCGAAGTTCTTGAAGCAGAATCATGACACGAAAACAAGTTCAAGTAAGATCATCACTTGAAATAAGATTGTTATAGTTATAGAAATTGAACCAAAGTTTGAATATGATTATTACCTTGTATTAGAATGATAACCTACTGTAAGAAACAAAGATTTCTTGAGGTTGGATGATCACCTTACAAGATTGGAAGTGAGCTAGCAAACTTGAAAGTATTCTTGATTTTATGAAACTAGAACTTTTGGAATTTATGAAGAACACTTAGAACTTGAAGATAGAACTTGAGAGAGATCAATTAGATGAAGAAAATTGAAGAATGAAAGTGTTTGTAGGTGTTTTTGGTAGTTGGTGTATGGATTAGATATAAAGGATATGTAATTTTGTTTTCATGTAAATAAGTCATGAATGATTACTCATATTTTTGTAATTTTATGAGATATTTCATGCTAGTTGCCAAATGATGGTTCCCACATGTGTTAGGTGACTCACATGGGCTGCTAAGAGCTGATCATTGGAGTGTATATACCAATAGTACATACATCTAAAAGCTGTGTATTGTACGAGTACGAATACGGGTGCATACGAGTAGAATTGTTGATGAAACTGAACGAGGATGTAATTGTAAGCATTTTTGTTAAGTAGAAGTATTTTGATAAGTGTCTTGAAGTCTTTCAAAAGTGTATGAATACATATTAAAACACTACATGTATATACATTTTAACTGAGTCGTTAAGTCATCGTTAGTCGTTACATGTAAATGTTGTTTTGAAACCTTTAGGTTAACGATCTTGTTAAATGTTGTTAACCCAATGTTTATAATATCAAAAGAGATTTTAAATTATTATATTATCATGATATTATGATGTACAAATATCTCTTAATATGATATATATACATTAAATGTCGTTACAACGATAATCGTTACATATATGTCTCGTTTCAAAATCATTAAGTTAGTAGTCTTGTTTTTACATATGTAGTTCATTGTTAATATACTTAATGATATGTTTACTTATCATAATATCATGTTAACTATATATATAACCATATATATGTCATCATATAGTTTTTACAAGTTTTAACGTTCGTGAATCACCGGTCAACTTGGGTAGTCAATTGTCTATATGAAATCTATTTCAATTAATCAAGTCTTAACAAGTTTGATTGCTTAATATGTTGGAAACATTTAATCATGTAAATATCAATCTCAATTAATATATATAAACATGGAAAAGTTCGGGTCACTACAGTACCTACCCGTTAAATAAATTTCGTCCCGAAATTTTAAGCTGTTGAAGGTGTTGACGAATCTTCTGGAAAGAGATGCGGGTATTTCTTCTTCATCTGATCTTCACGCTCCCAGGTGAACTCGGGTCCTCTACGAGCATTCCATCGAACCTTAACAATTGGTATCTTGTTTTGCTTAAGTCTTTTAACCTCACGATCCATTATTTCGACGGGTTCTTCGATGAATTGAAGTTTTTCGTTGATTTGGATTTCATCTAACGGAATAGTGAGATCTTCTTTAGCAAAACATTTCTTCAAATTCGAGACGTGGAAAGTGTTATGTACAGCCGCGAGTTGTTGTGGTAACTCAAGTCGGTAAGCTACTGGTCCGACACGATCAATAATCTTGAATGGTCCAATATACCTTGGATTTAATTTCCCTCGTTTACCAAATCGAACAACGCCTTTCCAAGGTGCAACTTTAAGCATGACCATCTCTCCAATTTCAAATTCTATATCTTTTCTTTTAATGTCAGCGTAGCTCTTTTGTCGACTTTGGGCAGTTTTCAACCGTTGTTGAATTTGGATGATCTTCTCGGTAGTTTCTTGTATAATCTCCGGACCCGTAATCTATCTATCCCCCACTTCACTCCAACAAATCGGAGACCTGCACTTTCTACCATAAAGTGCTTCAAACGGCGCCATCTCAATGCTTGAATGGTAGCTGTTGTTGTAGGAAAATTCTGCTAACGGTAGATGTCGATCCCAACTGTTTCCGAAATCAATAACACATGCTCGTAGCATGTCTTCAAGCGTTTGTATCGTCCTTTCGCTCTGCCCATCGGTTTGTGGATGATAGGCAGTACTCATGTCTAGACGAGTTCCTAATGCTTGCTGTAATGTCTGCCAGAATCTTGAAATAAATCTGCCATCCCTATCAGAGATAATAGAGATTGGTATTCCATGTCTGGAGACGACTTCCTTCAAATACAGTCGTGCTAACTTCTCCATCTTGTCATCTTCTCTTATTGGCAGGAAGTGTGCTGATTTGGTGAGACGATCAACTATTACCCAAATAGTATCAAAACCACTTGCAGTCCTTGGCAATTTAGTGATGAAATCCATAGTAATGTTTTCCCATTTCCATTCCGGGATTTCGGGTTGTTGAAGTAGACCTGATGGTTTCTGATGCTCAGCTTTAACCTTAGAACACGTCAAACATTCTCCTACGTATTTAGCAACATCGGCTTTCATACCCGGCCACCAAAAATGTTTCTTGAGATCCTTGTACATCTTCCCCGTTCCAGGATGTATTGAGTATCTGGTTTTTATGAGCTTCTCTAAGTACCATTTCTCTCATATCTCCAAATTTTGGTACCCAAATCCTTTCAGCCCTATACCGGGTTTCGTCTTCCTGAATATTAAGATGCTTCTCCGATCCTTTGGGTATTTCATCCTTTAAATTTCCCTCTTTTAAAACTCCTTCTTGCGCCTCCTTTATTTGAGTAGTAATGTTATTATGAATCATTATATTCATAGATTTTACTCGAATGGGTTCTCTATCCTTCCTGCTCAAGGCATCGGCTACCACATTTTCCTTCCCCGGGTGGTAACGAATCTCAAAATCGTAATCATTCAATAATTCAATCCACCTACGCTGCCTCATATTCAGTTGTTTCTGATTAAATATGTGTTGAAGACTTTTGTGGTCGGTATATATAATACTTTTGACCCCATATAAGTAGTGCCTCCAAGTCTTTAATGCAAAAACAACCGCGCCTAATTCCAAATCATGCGTCGTATAATTTTGTTCGTGAATCTTCAATTGTCTAGACGCATAAGCAATCACCTTCGTTCGTTGCATTAATACACAACCGAGACCTTGCTTTGATGGGTCACAATAAATCACAAAATCATCATTCCCTTCAGGCAATGACAATATAGGTACATCATGAATAAGTAATACTTTCACAAAATCATCATTCCCTTCAGGCAATGACAATAAAGGTGAATTTTGCACTTTTAGATCTTAGAATAAGTAATACTTTCACATGTGAATTGTTGTGCCTGTTTAAATACCACTATGTTACTTGTTTTTATTTAATATTGTATTTAGGTACATCATGAATCATGTTGGGGCTACTATCTCACCACAAGCTACAAAACGTTGCTGCTTTTATAACGTCTTGGTTTTATTGTTCGAGTATTTTTAGTCGCTTTTTTATTTCTCTTGATTCATAACCTTATTTTTATTTTTGTTTCTAAATTTCACATTGAATGCGAATATATGAGAGTATAGTTTCATTTTGATGATAATTAATGGCCGTAAAACACATATTTGAAGTCACTATATTCCCCACAAAATTGGGCAAAATTTGGTGGAGAATTTTCTGAAAAATTTTCAATTGCAGATTAGGCCCATTTTCGCAAGATAAGTAGAAAATGGCGCTACGAGCAAGGGGTCCTTAAGGCTTTCCACCATTCGAAGTAGTTTAGATGCCGAAAATGACATTTTACTATTTTTAAATGTGAATTTTGCACTTTTAGATCTTACGATAAGTAATACATTCATATGTGAACTGTTGTGTTGATTTAAATACATCTATGATACTTGTTTTTATTTAATATTGTATTTAGGTACATCGAGAATAATGTTGGGGCTACTATCTCACCACTAGCTACAAAACGTTGCTGTTTTTATAACGTCTTGGTTTTATTGTTTGACTATTTTTAGCAATTTTTTATTATTTCTCTAGATTCATAACATTATTATTGTTTTTGTTAATAAATATCATATTGAATGCGGATATATGAGAGTGTAGTTTCGTTTTGATGATAATTAATGGCCGCAAAACACATATTTGAAGTCACTACCTTCCCCACAAAATCGGGCAAAATTTTGTGGAGCATTTTTCGAAAAATTTTCCATTGCAGATTAGGCCCATTTTCCCAAGATAACTAGAAAACAGCGCTATGAGCAAAACTTCCTTAAGGCTTTCCCTCGTTCGAAGCAGTTTAAATTCCTAAAATGACATTTTACTATTTATAAAGGTGAATTTTGCACTTTTAGATCTTACGGTATATAATACCTTCACTTGTGAATTGTTGTCCATGTTTAAATATCACTATGATACTTGTTTTTATATAATATTGTATTTAGGTACACCGAGAATCGTGTTGGGGCTACTATCTCTCCATTAGCTACAAAATGTTGCTGCTTTGATAAAGTCTTGTTTTTATTGTTCGAGTATTTTTAGCCGCTTTTTAATCCTCTAGATTCATAACCTTATTTTTGTTTTTGTTTCTAAATTTCACATTGAATGCGAATATATAAGAGTATAGTTTCATTTTGATGATAATTAATGGCCGGAAAATACATGTTTGAAGTCACTACATTCACCACAAAATCGGGCAAAATTTTGTGGAGAATTTTCTGAAAAATTTTCAATTGCTGATTAGGCCCATATTCACAAGATAACTAGAATACGGTGCTACGAGCAAGACTCCCTCAAGGCTTTCCCCCGTTCGAAGCGGTTTAGATGCCGAAAAAGACAATATATTATTTTTAAAAGTGAATTTTGCACTTTTGGATCTTACGATAAGTAATACTTTCACATGCGAATTGTTGTGCATGTTTAAATACCACTACTTTACTTGTTTTTATTTAATATTATATTTAGGCACATCGAGAATCATGTTGGGGCTACTATCTCACAACTAGCCACAAAACCTTGCTGCTTTTATAACGTCTTGGTTTTATTGTTCGAGTATTTTTATCCGATTTTTTATTTCTCTTGATTCAAACCCTTACTTTTGTTTCTATTTCTGTATTTTATATTGAATGCTAGTTTCGTTTTGATGATAATTAATGGCCGCAAAACACATATTTAAAGTCACTACATTCACGTACCACAGAATCGGGCAAAATTTTTTGAAAAATTTTCAATTGCATACTAGGCCCATTTTCACATGATAATTAGAAAACGTAGCTACGAGCAAAGCTTCCTTAAGGCTTTCTCCCGTTCGAAGCAGTTTAGATTTCAAAAATGACATTTTACTATTTTTAAAGGTGAATTTTGCACTTTTAGATCTTACGATAAGTAATACCTTGACATGTGAATTGTTGTGCATGTTTAAATACCACTATGATACTTTTTTTTATTTAATATTATTTTAGGTACATCGAGAATCATGTTGGAGCTACTATCTCACAATTAGTCAAAAGGCCTTGCTGCTTTTATAACGCCTTGGTTTTATTGTTCGAGTATTTTTAGCCGCTTTTTTATTTCTCTAGATTCATAACCTTATTTTTGTTTTTGTTTCTATATTTTATATTGAATGCGAATATACGAGAGTTTAGTTTCGTGTTGATGATAATTAATGGCCACAAAATACATATTTGAAGTCACTACATTCACGTACCACAAAATCGTGCAAAATTTTGTGAAGAATTTTCTGAAAATTTTCAGTTGCATACTAGGCCCATTTTCACAAGATAACTAGAAAACGGCGCTACGAGCAAGACTTTCTTAAGGCTTTTTTTCCCAGTTAGAAGCAGTTTAGATTCCAAAAATGACATTTTACTATTTTTAAATGTAAATTTTGCACTTTTAGATCTTAGAATAAGTAATACTTTCACATGTGAATTGTTGTGCCTGTTTAAATACCACTATGTTACTTGTTTTTATTTAATATTGTATTTAGGTACATTGTGAATCATGTTGGGGCTACTATCTCACCACAAGCTACAAAACGTTGCTGCTTTTATAACGTCTTGGTTTTATTGTTCGAGTATTTTTAGTCGCTTTTTTATTTCTCTTGATTCATAACCTTATTTTTATTTTTGTTTCTAAATTTCACATTGAATACGAATATATGAGAGTGTAGTTTCGTTTTGATGATAATTAATGGCCGTAAAACACATATTTGAAGTCACTATATTTCCCACAAAATTGGGCAAAATTTGGTGGAGAATTTTCCGAAAAATTTTCAATTGCAGATTAGGCCCATTTTCGCAAGATAAGTAGAAAATGGCGCTACGAGCAAGGGGTCCTTAAGGCTTTCCACCGTTCGAAGTAGTTTAGATGCCGAAAATGACATTTTACTATTTTTAAAGTTGAATTTTGCACTTTTAGATCTTACGATAAGTAATACATTCATATGTGAACTGTTGTGTCTATTTAAATACATCTATGATACTTGTTTTTATTTAATATTGTATTTTGGTACATCGAGAATAATGTTGGGGCTACTATCTCACCACTAGCTACAAAACGTTGTTGTTTTTATAACGTCTTGGTTTTATTGTTTGACTATTTTTAGCAATTTTTTTTATTTCGCTAGATTCATTACATTATTATTGTTTTTGTTAATAAATTTCATATTGAATGCGGATATATGAGAGTGTAGTTTCATTTTGATGATAATTAATGGCCGCAAAACACATATTTGAAGTCACTACCTTCCCCACAAAATCGGGCAAAATTTTGTGGAGCATTTTTCAAAAAATTTTCCATTGCAGATTAGGCCCATTTTCCCAAGATAACTAGAAAACAGCGCTATGAGCAAAACTTCCTTAAGGCTTTCCCTCGTTCGAAGCAGTTTAGATTCCTAAAATGACATTTTACTATTTATAAAGGTGAATTTTGTACTTTTAGATCTTACGGTATATAATACCTTCACTTGTGAATTGTTGTCCATGTTTAAATACCACTATGATACTTGTTTTTATATATATTGTATTTAGGTACACCGAGAATGGTGTTGGGCTACTATCTCTCCACTAGCTACAAAATGTTGCTGCTTTGATAAAGTCTTGTTTTTATTGTTCGAGTATTTTTAGCCGCTTTTTATTTCTCTAGATTCATAACCTTATTTTAGTTTTTGTTTCTAAATTTCACATTGAATGCGAATATATAAGAGTATAGTTTCATTTTGATGATAATTAATGGTCGTAAAATACATGTTTGAAGTCACTACATTCACCACAAAATCGGGCAAAATTTTGTGGAGAATTTTCTGAAAAATGTTCAATTGCTGATTAGGCCCATATTCACAAGATAACTAGAATACGGTGCTACGAGCAAGACTTCCTCAAGGCTTTCCCCCGTTCGAAGCGGTTTAGATGCCGAAAAAGATAATATATTATTTTTAAAAGTGAATTTTGCACTTTTGGATCTTACGATAACTAATACTTTCACATGCGAATTGTTGTGCATGTTTAAATACCACTATGATACTTGTTTTTATTTAATATTATATTTAGGTACATCGAGAATCATGTTGGGGCTACTATCTTACAACTAGCCACAAAACCTTGCTGCTTTTATAACGTCTTGGTTTATTGTTCGAGTATTTTTAGCCGATTTTTTATTTCTCTTGATTCATACCCTTACTTTTGTTTCTATTTCTGTATTTTATATTGAATGCTAGTTTCGTTTTGATGATAATTTATGGCCGCAAAACACATATTTGAAGTCACTACATTCACGTACCACATAATCGGGCAAAATTTTCTGAAAAATTTTCAATTGTATACTAGGCCCATTTTCACATGATAACTAGAAAACGGCGCTACGATCAAAGCTTCCTTAAGGCTTTCCCCAGTTCGAAGCAGTTTAGATTTCAAAAATGACATTTTACTATTTTTAAAGGTGAATTTTGCACTTTTAGATCTTACGATAAGTAATACCTTGACATGTGAATTGTTGTGCATGTTTAAATACCACGATGATACTTTTTTTATTTAATATTGTTTTAGGTACATCGATAATCATGTTGGAGCTACTATCTCACAACTAGCCACAAGGCCTTGCTGCTTTTATAACTTGGTTTTATTGTTCGAGTATTTTTAGCCGCTTTTTTATTTCTATAGATTCATAACCTTATTTTTGTTTTTGTTTCTATATTTTATATTGAATGCGAATATATGAGAGTGTAGTTTGGTGTTGATGATAATTAATGGCCGCAAAACACATATTTGAAGTCACTACATTCACGTACCACAAAATCGTGCAAAATTTTGTGGAGAATTTTCTGAAAAAATTTCAGTTGCATATTAGGCACATTTTCACATGATAACTAAAAAACGTCGCTACGAATAATGTTTCCTTAAGGCTTTCCCCTTTCGAAGCAGTTTAGATTCCAAAAATGACATATTACTATTTTAAAGGTGAATTTTGCACTTTTAGATCTTACGATAAGTAATACATTCACATGTGAATTGTTGTGACTGTTTAAATAACATTATGATACTTGTTTTTATTTAATATTGTATTTAGCTACATCGAGAATCATGTTGGGGCTACTATTTCACAACTAGCTACAAAACGTTGTTGTTTTTATAATGTCTTGGTTTTATTTTTCGAGTATTTTTAGCCGCTTTTTTTCTCTCTAGATTCATAACCTTATTTTTATTTTTGTTTCTAAATTTCATATTGAATGTGAAAATATGAGAGTGTAGTTTCGTTTTGAGGATAATTAATGGCCGCAAAAAACATATTTGAAATCACTACATTCCCCACAAAATCGGGCAAAATTTTGTAGAGAATTTTTCGAAATATTTTCAACTGCAGATTAGGCCCATTTTCACAAGATAACTAGAAAACGGCGCTACGAGCAAGACTTCTTTAAGGCTTTTTTCCCCAGCTCAAAGCAGTTTAGATTCTGAGAATGACATTTTACTATTTTTAAAGGTGAATTTTGCACTTTTAGATCTTAGAATAAGTAATACCTTCACATGTGAATTGTTGTGCCTGCTTAAATACCACTATGTTACTTGTTTTTAGTTAAAATTCTATTTAGGTACATCGTGAATTATGTTGGGGATACTATCTCACCACAAGCTACAAAACGTTGCAGCTTTTATAACGTCTTAGTGTTATTGTTCGAGTATTTTTAGTCGTTTTTTTTATTTCTCTTGATTCATAACCTTATTTTTGTTTTTGTTTCTAAATTTCATTTTGAATGCGAATATATGAGAGTGTAGTTTCGTTTTGATGATAACTAATGGCCGCAAAACACATATTTGAGGTCACTACATTCCCCACAAAATCGGGCAAAATTTTGAGGAAAATTTTCGAAAAAATTTTCAATAGCAGATTTGGCCCATTTTGGCAAGATAACTAGAAAATGGCACTACGAGCGAGGGGTCCTTAAGACTTTCCACCGTTCGAAGCAGTTTAGATGTCAAAAATTACATTTTACTATTTTTAAAGGTGAATTTAGCACTTTTAGATCTTATGATAATTAATACTTTCATATGTGAAATGTTGTGCTTGTTTAAATACATCTATTATACTTGTTTTTATTTAATATTGTATTTAGGTACCTCAAGAATCATGTTGGTGCTACTATATCACCACTAGCTACAAAACGTTGCTGCTTTTATAACGTCTTGGTTTATTGTTTGAGTATTTTTAGCAGCTTTTTTATTTCTCTAGATTCATAACCTTATTATTATTTTTGTTTCTAAATTTAGTATTGAATGCAAATATATGAGAGTGTAGTTTCGTTTTGATGATAATTAATGGCCGCAAAAAAAATATTTGAAGTCACTACATTCCTCACAAAATTGGGCAAAATTTTGTGGAGAAATTTTAGAAAAATTTTCACTTGCAGAGTGCAAGATAACTAGAAAACGGCGCTACGAGCAAAACTTCGTTAAGGCTTTCCCCCGTTCGAAGCAGTTTAGATTCCGAAAATGACATTTTACTATTTATAAAGGTGAATTTTGCACTTTTAGATCTTACGATATATAATACCTTCACATGTGAATAGTTGTCCATGTTTCAATACCACTATGATACTTGTTTTTATTTAATATTGTATTTAGGTACATCGATAATCATGTTGGGGCTACTATCTCACCATTAGCTACAAAATGTTGCTGAAACCGTCTTGGTTTTATTGTTCGAGTATTTTTAGCCGCTTTTTTATTTTTATAGATTCATAACCTTATTTTTGTTTTTGTTTCTAAATTTCACATTGAATGCGAATATATGAGAGTGTAGTTTCATTTTGATAATAATTAATGGCTGCAAAATACATATTTGAAGTCACTACATTCCTTACAAAATCGGGCAAAATTTTGTGGAGAATTTTCTAAAAAAAATTCAATCGCAGATTAGGTCCATATTCGCAAGATAACTATATAAAGGCGCTACGAGCAAGACTTCCTTAAGGCTTTCCCTCGTTCGAAGCAGTTTAGATGCCGAAAATGACATTTTACTATCTCTAAAGGTAAATTTTGCACTTTTAGATCTTACGGTAAGTAATACCTTCACATGTGAATTGTTGTGTCTGTTTAAATACCACTATGATACTTGTTATTTAATGTTGTATTTAGGTACATCGAGAATCATGTTGGAGCTACTACCTCACAACTAGCAACAAAACCTTGTTGCTTTTATAACGTCTTGGTTTTATTGTTCGAGTATTTTTAGCTGCTTTTTTATTTCTCTAGATTCATAACCTTATTTTTGTCTTTGTTTCTAAAGTTCACATTGAATGCGAATATATGACAGTGTAGTTTCATTTTGATGATAATTAATGGCCGCAAAACACATATTTGAAGTCACTACATTCTCCCACAAAATCGGGAAAAATTTTGTGGAGAATTATCCAAAAACATTACAATAGCAAATTAGGCCCAACTTCGCAAGATAACTATAAAAAGGCGCTACGATCAAGACTTCCTTAAGGCTTTCCCCCGTTCGAAGCAGTTTAGATGCTGAAAATGATATTTTACTATTTTCTAAAGGTAAATTTCGCATTTTTAGATCTTACGGTAAGTAATACCTTCACATGTGAATTGTTGTCCCTGTTTAAATACCACTATGATACTTGTTTTTATTTAATATTGTATTTAGGTACATCAAGAATCATGTTGGGGCTATTGTCTCACCACTAACTACAAAACGTTGCTGCTTTTGTAACGACTTGGTTTTATTGTTCAAGTATTTTTAGCCGCTTTTTTATTTCTCTAGATTCATAACCTTAATTTTGTTTTTGTTTCTAAGTTTCACATTGAATGCGAATATATGAGAATGTAGTTTCATTTTTATGATAATTAATGGCCGCAAAACACCGGTTTGAAGTCACTACATTCCCCAAAAAATCGAGCAATATTTTTCGGTGAATTTTCCAAAAAAAAATTCAACTGCATATTAGGCCCATATTCGTAAGATAACTTGAATACGGCGCTACGAGCAAGACTTCTTTAAGGCTTTCCCCCGTTCGAAAATCACATTTTACTATTTTTAAGGATGAATTTTGCACTTTTAGATCTTACGATAAGTAATACCTTCACATGTAAATTGTTGTGCCTGTTTAAATACCACTATGATACTTGTTTTTATTTAATATTGTATTTAGGTACATCGAGAATCATGTTGGGGCTACTATCTCACAACTAGCCACAAAACCTTGCTACTTTTATAATGTCTTGGTTTTATTGTTCGAGCATTTTTAGCCGCTTTTTTATTTCTCTAGATTCATAACCTTATTTTTGTTTTTGTTTTTAAATTTCACATTGAATGCGAATATGTGACATGTAGTTTTGTTTTGATGATAATTAATGGTCGCAAAACACATATTTGAAGTCACAACATTCCCCACAAAATCGGGCAAAATTTTGTGGAGAATTTTATGAAAAATTTTCAAATGCATATTAGACCCATTTTCACATGATAACTAGAAAACTTCGCTGCGAACAAGGCTTCCTTAAGGCTTTCCCCAATTCGAAGCAGTTTAGATTTCAAAAATGACATTTTACTATTTTTAATGTTGAATTTTGCACTTTTAGATCTTACGATATATAATACCTTCACATGTGAATTGTTGTGCCTGTTTAAATATCAATACGATACTTGTTTTTATTTAATATTGTATTTAGGTACATCGAGAATCATGTTGGGGCTACTATCTCACTAGTAGCTACAAAACGTTGCTGCATTTAAAACGTCTTGATTTTTTTGTTCGAGTATTTTTAGTCGCTTTTTTATTTCTCTAGATTCATAACTTTATTTTTGTTTTTATTTTTAAATTTCACATTGAATGCGAATATGTGATATGTAGTTTAGTTTTGATGATAATTAATAGCCGCAAAATACATATTTGAAGTCACTACATTCCCCACAAAATCGGACAAAATTTTGTGGAGAAATTTCTAAAAAAATTTAAATCGCTGATTAGGCCCATATTCGCAAGATAACTATAAAAGGCGCTACAAGCAAGACTTCCTTAAGGCTTTCCCCTGTTCGAAGCAGTTTTGATGCCGAAAATGACATTTTACTATTTCTAAAGGTAAATTTTGCACTTTTAGATCTTACGGTAAGTAATACCTTCACATGTGAATTGTTGTGTCTGTTTAAATACCACTATGATACTTGTTATTTAATGTTGTATTTAGGTACATCGAGAATCATGTTGGGGCTACTATCTCACAACTAGCCACAAAACCTTGTTGCTTTTATAACGTCTTGGTTTTATTTTTCGAGTATTTGTAGCTACTTTTTTATTTCACTAGATTCATAACCTTACTTTTTTTTTGTTTCAAAATTTCATATTAAATGCGAATATATGAGAGTGTAGTTTCGTTTTGATGATAATTAATGGCCGCAAATACATTCCCCGTAAAATAGAGCAAAATTTTGTGGAGAATTTTTCGAAAAGTTTTCAATTGCAGATTTGGCCCATTAACGCAAGATAACTAGAAAACGACGCTACGAGCAAGACGTCCTAAAGGCTTTCCCCCGTTCGAAACAGTTTAGATTCCGAAAATGACATTTTACTATTTTTAAAGGTAAATTTTGCACTTTTAGATCATAGGATAAGTAATACCTTCATATGTGAATTGTTGTGCCTGTTAAAATACCACTATGATACTTGTTTTTATTTAATATTGTATTTAGGTACATTGAGAATCATGTTGGGGCTATTATTTCACCACTAGTGGGTCCAATTTTCAGCCGAAGTTTTTTTAGCACGCTTGCCACATAATTCGGCCCGATTATGTGGCAAACGTAATGTGCTCAAAAATGTGTTTTGCGGCCATGAATTATGATCGAGCCGAAACTATAGTTAAATATATTTGCATTTAATACGAATTTTTAAAATAGAAACAATTAGAGAGTTATGAATTAAGAGGTATCAAAAACTGTCACAAAATAATCGAACCATTAAACCAAAATATCACTAAACGAGTAAGGATTTTTGACTAGTGGGGATATATTAACCCCCAAAATATTATCAATGTACCTACATATAATGTTACATAAAAAACAAGTATCAAAATGGTATTTAAATATGCATAAGAGTTCAAATGCAAATGTAATAATTATCGTAATATCTGAAAGTTCAAAATTCACCTTTAGAAATAGGAAAACGACTTTTTTGACGTCAAAACTATTTTGAATGGAAGCAAGCATTAAGGAAGTCTTGCTCATAGCGTCGTTATATATTCATCGTGGAAAGTGGATTCAATTTTCAACCAAAGTTTTTTTAGCATGCTTGCCATATAATTTGGCCCGATTATGTGACAAACGTTATTTTCTCAAAAATGTGTTTTGCGGCCATGATTTATTATCGAAACGAAACTATAGTTAAATATATCTGCATTAAATATGAAATTTTAAAATAGAAACAACTATAGAGTTATGAATTGAGAGATATCAAAAAGTGTCACAAAATAATCGAACTATTAAACCAGGATGTCACTAAACGTGTAAGGATATGTGGCTAGTGGGGATATACTAACCTCAAAAATATTCTCAAGCTACCTAAATAAAGTGTTACATAAAAAACAAGTATCAAAATGGTATTTAAATATGCATAAGAGTTCAAATGCAAAGGTAATAATTATCGCAAAATCTAAAAGTTCAAATTTCACCTTTAGAGATAGCAAAATGACTTTTTCGGCGTCAAAACTATTTCGAATGGATAGGAAGTCTATCTCATAGCATCGTAATCTATTCATCGTGTGAAAATAGGTCCAATTTTCAACCGATGTTTTTTTAGCACGCTTGTCACATAATTCGGCCCGATTATATGGCAAACGTATTATGCTCAAAAACGTGTTTTACGGCCATGAATTATTATCGAAACGACACTATAGTCAAATATATTTGCATTAAATATGAAATTGTAAAATAGAAACAATTATAGAGTTATGAATTGAGAGATATCAAAAACTGTCACAAAATAATCAAACTATTAAATCAGGATGTCACTAAACGTGTAAGGATTTGTGGATAGTGGGGATATATTAACCTCAAAAATATTCTCAGTGTACCTAAATAAATTGTTACATAAAAAACAAGTATCAAAATGGTATTTAAATATGCATAAGAGTTCAAAAGCAAAGTTAATAATTATGTAAAATCTGAAAGTTCAAAATTCACCTTTAGAAATAGCAAAACGACTTTTTTGGCGATAAATATATTTCGAATGGAAGCACGCCTTTAGGAATTCTTGCTCATAGCGTCGTTATCTATTCATCATGCGAAATTGGGTTCAATTTTCAACCGAATTTATTTTAGCACGCTTGCCACATTATTCGGCCCGATTATGAGGCAAACGTAATGTGCTCAAAAATGTGTTTTGCGGTCATGAATTATTATCGAAAGGAAACTATAGTCAAATATATCTGCATTCAATATGAAATTTTAAACAATTATAGAGTTATGAAATGAGAGATATCAAAAAGTGTTACAAAATAATCGAACCATTAAACCAAGAAGTCATTAGATGTGTAAGGATTTGTGGCTAGTAGGGATATATTAGCCCCAAAAATATATTTAATATACCTAAATAAAGTATTACATAAAAAAAATATCAAAATGGTATTTAAATATGCATAAGAGTTCAAATGCAAAGGTAATAATTATAGTAAAATCTGAAAATTCAAAATTCACCTTTAGAAATAGCAAAACGACTTTTTCAGTGTTAAAACTATTTCGAATGGAAGCAAGCCCTCAAAATTCTTGCTCATATAGTCGTTATCTATTCATTGTGTGAAAATGGGTCCAATTTTCAACCGAAGTTTTTTAACACGCTTGCCACATAATTCGGCCCAATTATTTTTTTTATAACTTTTAAGGTATCTTTTTAAAATGATATTCGATTTCATTCCCAACACATTTTTTCACATTTCATGTAAATTTATCAACTACAATTCCTTTTACTCGTATAATTATTTCTAAAAAATAAATTCTTCCAACCAAACGCTAAGAGTCTTCTCACCGCCAACAAACATTCTTTAGGTTCATACTAGCATGTTTTATTTAGCCTAGTTGTATTTTCTCTTTAACAGTTTTAGATGTTTTTAGACTATCGTATATTTAAATTATCAATGTAAGTTTTACTTTATTAATTTTGTTTATTTACATATACAAAATTTAAAAATTTAATTTCAATAAATAAATTAATAAATAAATATATATATGTATGTATACATATATATATATATATATATATATATATATATATATATATATATATATATATATATATATATATATATATATATACAAAAAGGTTTTGTTGACGTGTCATTTTGTGATTAAATCTGATTATTAATTATTTATATATATTAGGAATGGAAGCAAGCCTTAAGGAAATCTTGCTCATAGTGTCGTTATCAATTTATCGTGGAAAGTGAGTTCAATTTTCAACCGATGTTTTTTTAGCACGCTTGCCACATAATTCGTCCCGATTATGTGTCAAACATAATGTGCATAAAAATGTGTTTTGCAGCCATGAATTATTATCGAAACGAAACTATAATTAAATATATTTGCATTCAATATGAAATTTTAAAATAGAAACCACTATAGAGTTATAAATTGAGAGATATCAAAAAGTGTCACAAATTAATCGAACTATTAAACCGGGATGTCACTAAAGGTGTAAGGATATGTGACTAGTGGGGATATATTAAACTCAGAAATATTCTCAATCTAACTAAATAAAGTGTTACTAATAATGCTAAAAACAAACATATATTTTATAGCATTATCCCTCAAGAAAGACAAGCTTTTAATTGCAATTGTTCTATTTACAAGTGATATTCGTTTAAATAATAAACGGTGAAGACAAAAGACAGATTCGACGAATTGAAGACGTAAACGACCAAAAAGCTCAAAAGTACAAAGTACAATCAAAGTGGTTCAAATTACTGATGAGAAACGTCTCAAAATTACAAGAGTACAAGATGCGAAACGCAAAGTACAAGATATTAAATTGTACGCAAGGACGTTCGAAAATCTGGAACCGGGACGAGAGTCAACTCTCAACGCTCGACGCAACGGACTAAAAATTACAAGTCAACTATTCACATGAATATAATATAATATATAATTAATTGTTAAAATTATATATATATTATATTATTTAATAAAACCGTCGGCAAACTAGGAAACAAAGAATTGTGAGCTGGATCCTACCTCCATGCGATCACATGGCCTGGAGGCCTAATTTCCATGCGATCGCATGGGCTACTTTTTCTGGCCACATCCCTATAAAAGGCAGTCTGGTGCTCGAGTTTACCATACCATCTATCTCTCTATCTCACGTAATATATATATATATATATATATTTATATTATAATTATAATTTTAATTTAATAATAATAAGGGTATGTTAGAGAATGTTGTAAGGGTGTAAGTCGAAATTCTGTCCGTGTAACGCTACACTATTATTAATCATTGTAAGTTATGTTCAACCTTTTTAAATTAATGTCTCGTAACTAAGTTATTATTATGCTTATTTAAATTGAAGTAATCGTGATTTTGGGCTAAATATTAAAATTGGGTAATTGGGCTTTGTACCATAATTGGGGTTTGGATAAAAGAACGACACTTGTGAAAATTAGACTATGGGCTATTAATGGGCTTTATATTTGTTTAATTAAATGATAGTTTGTTAATTTAATATAAAGATTTACAATTGGACGTACCTATAAATAACCATATACACTCGATCGGACACGATGTGCGGGATATTTATAAGTACTAATAATCGTTCATTTAACCGGACACGGGAATGGATTAATAGTTAATGGACTTATTAAAATAGGGGTGAATTACATACAAGGAAAATTGGTGTAATTATAGTTTAAGTCCCCAATTAGTTGGAATATTTGACTTCGGATATAAGGATAATTTGACTAGGACACTCGCACTTTATATTTATGACTGATGGACTGTTATGGACAAAAACCAGACGGACATATTGAATAATCCAGGACAAAGGACAATTAACCCATGGTAATAAACTAAAATCAACACGTCAAACATCATGATTACGGAAGTTTAAATAAGCATAATTCCTTTATTTCATATTTAATTGCACTTTTAATTATCGCACTTTAATTTATTGTCATTTTAATTATCGCACTTTAATTTATTATCATTTTATTTATCGCATTTTAATTTATCGCACTTTAATTATTGTCATTTGCTTTACGCTTTAATTTAAGTTATATTTATTTTTAATATTTTACATTAGGTTTTAACTGCGACTAAAAATTTTAAAATCGACAAACCGGTCATTAAATGGTAAAAACCTCCTTTTATAATAATAATACTACTTATATATATATATATATATATATATATATATATATATATATATATATATATATATATATATATATACAAATATAGTTTTAAAAATATAGCGTTAAACTTGGCTAGCTCCCTGTGGAATGAACCGGACTTACTAAAAACTACACTACTGTACGATTAGGTACACTGCCTATAAGTGTTGTACCAAGGTTTAGGTATATCCACTCTATAAATAAATAAATAACTTGTGTAAAATTGTATCGTATTTAATAGTATTTCATTGTAAAAATATAACTATTTCGTATACACCTCTACGCACATCAGTTACAAAAAAACAAGTATCAAAATGGTATTTAAATATGCATAAGAGTTCAAATGCAAAGGTAATAATTATCGTAAAATCTGAAAGTTCAAAATTCACCTTTAGAAATAGCAAAACTACTTTTTTGGCATCAAAACTATTTCGAATGGAAGCAAGCCTTCAGGAAGTCTATCTCATAGCGTCGTAATCAATTCATCGTGCAAAAATGGGTCCAATTTTCAACCGAAGTTTTTTTAGCACGCTTGCCACATAATTCAGCCTGATTATATGGTAAACTTAATGTGTTCAAAAATGTGTTTTACGACCATGAATTACGACCATGAATTATTATCGAAACGACACTACAGTCAAATATATTTGCATTAAATATGAACTTGTAAAATAGAAATAATTATAGAGTTATGAATTGAGAGATATCAAAAAGTGTCACAAAATAATCAAACAGTTAAACCAAAATGTCACTAAACGTGTAAGGATTTGTAGATAGTGGGGATATATTTACCCAAAAATATTCTCAATGTACCTAAATAAAGTGTTATATAAAAAACAAGTATCAAAATGGTATTTTAATATGCATAAGAGTTCAAAAGCAAAGTTAATAATTGTCGTAAAATCTAAAAGTTCAAAATTCATCTTTAGAAATAGAAAAACGACTTTTTGGCGTCAAATATATTTCGAATGGAAGCAAGCCATTAGGATGTGGTGACCCGACAAAATCGTCATTGACGGCGTCGTTAACTTAGGTCCCGTTACGTGGTCATAGTCCCTATATGAGACGCGTTTGACCAAAATTATGTCGCATTCATTTGAAACGTACAAGACTTACAAAGTTTAGTTTACCAAACGGTTCGACAACGAGTTTAAGTTTACAAAAGTTATAAAGTAGTAATGAAATAACTCGCGACATAATTAGTTTAAAATCAAGGTCGCTATAAATAGAAGTATGTATGTATGCTTGACTCCAAGCAAGTAATCAGAGTGTATGCATGTATGCTTGACCCCAAGCAAGTATGAGTGTACGCGGAAGCATGTATCAAATAGCCATTCATGAACCTGAGAAACATATAGAAAACTGTCAACGAAAAACGTTGGTGAAATCATAGGTGTTTGTAAACGTTGTTTTTGAACCACAAGATTTTGTATAGTTGATTATCCAGATCGTTTGTATTCCAAAAGTATGTTCAGCACCCAATTATCAAGAATTAACTGTTTTGCACCCTGTTGCGTAGTGTTAGAATATACACTAAACCCGAAAATATATTTCATCCACCGACGGTAGCGAACCGTCCGAGTGAGGCTCGTCAAGCCCATGTGATCACATAATATAAGTTCTCGCTTACACCCTGCAAGTGTAACTAATGATAATCGAATTGAGGCTTTTTGTTCTAACTCGCTGTGGAATGTTTGTTTCCGTACTTGTGTTCAAAGTATAAAGTATGTAGTATAAAACTATATATGTTTCTCATCCCATGATTTAAAAGTATAAAAGTTGTTGAAAGATGGGACTATGATCTCACCTCGAGTGCATGAGTATAAAAGTACTTCACAAAGTAAACGTGTGCATGAAAGTTGTTTAGCCTTGACCTAAACAAGTAAGTTGTATCAATACCGGGTAAGACACAAACAAGGTCGGTCGAAATGTGTTCAATTAGTCCTATGGCTCGTTACGACTCGATTATGCAGCATGTGAATCATGTTGTCAAGTTTCATGCACGAATCAAGTATAAAATAATATTAGAACGATTGCATAAGTGTTTTGTTAAGTTTGACTAAAAGTCAAACTTTGGTCAAAGTCAACGAAAACGTCAACACGTTGAACGGATTCTGAAACATGCCTAATGCCGCGCCGCGACCAAGGAGTGCCGCGCCGCGGCAATCAATGTGAACTGGTTCCTGGTCAGTTTCAATTGTCCAAGTCTCATCCAAATTTCAATTAAGCACAAATCACAAACCGTAAACACTTAAAACACGTATCTTATATCGTTGGAAAGGTAATTTAATGAGGAATACAACTAAACAAATTTCATCAATCAAATTCATCATTAACAATAACGACAACCTCGCCGAAAGATCATTATTTAACGTTTCAAACTCAAAAATGCAAATGGTGATTCGGGAATCCAATTTACACATATGATATGCCGTTTCAAAGGTAATTAAACATACATTGCAACTAAACACTTACTAACAACATTTCATAGCATTCAATGCATCAAAAATCCATTTTAAAGTTCATCAAACCCTAACCAAGAATCACAAAATCAATAATCATGTTAGTGATATTTTTCCAAGTAAACCTACACATCAAATTGAAGCTAATGATGCTAGTAACACCTTTAATACATGAACTTTAGTATTTAAACAACATTTAATCATCCAAAATTCAAGATTAAGCACATCCATTTCTCATATTCTAACTAGTTACTCAAAACAAGAAATCGAGCAAACCAAACACATATTCATGTTAGACTTGAGCCATAGACACTAATTAACACCATTTCAAGTCAAAAACACTAAGAACATGAAATCTAGAGTTTTAGAAATGTTACCCAAATGAGATGAAATTGGTACCAAAATATAGAGGATGATGAGAGGATCACGAATATGTAATTTGTTTTGTTGTAAGCCTCCTAGATCGAATTTAGATGATGAATGAATGAATTGGGTGTTTGAGTTTAAAAAAAATGGAAGTAGAGAAAAAGATAGAAAGAGATGAGAGGTGGAGGTGAAATGAATGGGTGGTGGAAAGTGGGTTGACTAGTTGACCTAGTCAACTAGTTTGTCCACTTGGCAACTTCGGTCCCTCAAGTTTCAAAGCGGGTGCGTGAATTAACCCAACGAATATTTTAAAAACGCAAATTAACTAGAGATGTTATAATCGGATAACGGAAATATCACGAAAGTTAGTTAACGAAGGACACGAATTTAGATAACGAAAGATATTATTTAAAAAAAACGGTGTTAAAAATAAATTTAATGGAAAAATGCGGGATGTTACATTACCCACACCTTAAAAAAATTTCGTCCCGAAATTTAGTTGGAAGTAGTAGTCGTTGTTTCTTCCTTGAAATCTTGCGTTTCCAATTCCACGAATGAATGAAGGTGCTTCCTTGGACATTTCAACGAACTTTGACAGTCGGAATTTTTACGTTGTTTCAGAGTTTGGTTTCACGATCCATAATTTCAACGAGTTCTCCTAGGGAGTGAAGTTTGTCATCGATAGTAAGTTCATTAAAAAGGATAACAAGTTCTTGTTCAGCAAGACACTTCTTCAAGTTTAATACACATAATGTAGGATGAACCGAGATTCAAATGAGTCGGAAAATCTAAACGGCTAGCTATGGGTAGGGGTGTTCAAAACCGGATATCCGAAATTTCGGATATCCGAAAATCGGGTATCCGAAATTTCGGATAGTGAATTTAACCATCCGATATCCGAATCCAAAAATTCGGATATCCGAAAATCGGATATCCGAAATTTCGGATTCTGATATCGGATTATCCAAATATCCGAAATTTTTTAAAAGTTAGATCAAAAGTGGAACAAACCATACGATCATATACAAGATAATAAGAACCTGTAGTATCATATGTTCAATAAAGCAACACTTTATACTACATACATAACTATAACTATTTAATATAGTTTTATACTCCGTAATTAATATTAATTACTTAATATTTATTGATAATTAAAACATAAAGCATAAATATTGAAGAATAACAACTCTGATAGATATATCTAGTTGAATGCTCCTGATGTGATTTCAATAGATGATGTGTCCTTTATTACTGATCTTCAAAGTAGAGATAAACGCATATCAATTTTAGATACAGGTAACTATGTCTCTCTCTCTTAAACACTTGGATAAAGAGGATGAAAAAATCATGAAGAAAGGTGAAATTAAAAGGATGAAGATAGAGGCGATGCATATTAATTATAGATCTAGGGTTTTTGTTTTGAAAAAAGGCGTTAACATTAAGCGCTGAAGGTTTGAAGCTATCTCACCCAAATTGTCTGAATATATCTAACCCAATAATAACTTATAAAATTTAAATATAAATATAAATTTATTTGATTCGGATATCGGATATCGGATATCCGAATATCCGAAAATTTTGAAAGTTGCCATCCGATATCCGAATCGAATCCGCAATCCGAATAATCCGAAAATACGATCCGAAAATATCCGAAAAATCGGATATCCGGATTTTCGGATATCCGATTTCCGGATATCCGATTTTTCGGATATTTTCGGATCGGATTTTCGGATTATTCGGATTGCGGATTCGGATCCGGATATTATGAACACCCCTAGCTATGGGTCTAAAACGCCCCAAGATTTTAAAAGGATCAAAATATCGCGTATTTAGCTTTCTACGTTTCCCGAAACGGATTACACCTTTCTAAGGTGCAACTTTTAACGTTACGCAGTTACCCACTTGGAAATTGAAATGTTTACGTCTAACATCGGCGTAGCTCTTTTGGCGACTACGGGCCGTCTTGAGTCTTTCTTGGATTTGAATGATCTTAACGGTTATTTCATGAATGATTTCGGGTCCGGTGGTTTGCTTGTCACCTACTTCGGCTCAACAATTTAGAAAATGACAATTGCAACTATAAAAGTTTTCGAAAGGTGTGGCGTCAATACTCGTGTGATAACTATCGTTGTAAGAAAATTCGGTTAAAGGCAAAGGCTTTTCCCAAGAAAATTTGAAATTGAAAACACAAACTCGTATTATGGTTTCCAAGGTTTGAATCGTATGTTTGTTTGGTTCTTCGGGTTGTGGTTGATGTGTTGTACTCAGGTCTAAACGTGGTCCTGAGGCTTTTTGTAAGGCACCCCAAAATTTAGAAGTGAAACGAGCATCGCGATCCGAAACGAAGTACATTTCTTTAAGGTATATTGAACAATTTTGTTAGGACTTGAAAACGTTAGTTAGAACAAGGTTCTCAAGAAATTCGCGCCGCGGAAGATTTATCGGTTTCCAAAAACGTTCGTTAGGACTATTCATCCTCGAGGGGAATACTAGTATAATGTGAAGAGTCTCTCTCTCCATTGAAATTAGATAAAAGATTTCCTTATACGGAAGTACGAATGTAAGGCGAGAGAAGTTTTCGCCTCGATGTGAGCATAACAAGTATATTGTAGTTCGCCGATAAAACTGTACAAAAACGAGATAGTATACACGTGTAACATATGTTTGAGATTTAAAGAATTGTTCGTTCATTCGGAAACGTAAATATGATTCGGCAATAATCAAAGGTGTGTCCTTGGTATGGTTGTCATCAATATTCTTGGAGTTTTCAGATGTCCAACAAGAAAAATGAAGTCATGTACATGGCACATGGTGGTGATTAGGTTGATCGAGTCCAATCACCATCACGTGTCATTAGAACTTTGGTATGACTTACCATAATATAACCACGTTGATCGAGTGTCGTTATATTATGCTAACTTATACCTCCATTCCCACATTACTCCATAGAATCAAGTTCGTGCAATCGTGAAGATCTAAAATGAATACAGTGTAATGGCATCTCTAACGTGACTCGTATTAATCGAAAGAATTAGTGCAACTCTGAAGATGCGTTTCCCGAGGAAAGTGTATAAATGATTGTTCACGTCAATGCAGTTCAAGTCAAACAATAATGTCTTTTAGGTACGAAAAGAGTAACGAATTATGACAACGAGTGGTACGCAACCGTAGTGATAAGTATTGATGACGATACTCACCTAGAGTAGTGGTGGTAGTAACAAGAAATGGTAGATAGTGAAGAACACCGGTGTAACATCGGTAGTAGTTAGTGATTGCCATGGTGGTGGAAACTTCACAGCGCTCGTGGATAGTAAACTGAGACGGTGGCAAATAACAACCGAGGAGACAGAGTTCTCGAACTAGTATGACTAATGAATTCGTTGTCATCCTTACGCGTATGAATCTTGAATTTCTGTGTGTTACCAAAAAATTGCAGAATACGAGTTCGTATGATGAAAGTTAGGTACCATTAAAAAGTTTGCCTAAGAATAATTCAAGTATAATGCATAAGTAGTCAAGTAAGTACTATCTATAGCAAATGTATGTCAGAATGCAATGACTAACTATCCGGTTGTAGTCTAGATTCACTAATGCGTCCTAACGACTCTGTCAGACACACTAATGCACATCCTAAATCCCTACAACCAACGCTCTGATACCATCTGTGGCGACCTGACAAAATCGTCATTGACGGCGTCGTTAACTTAGGTCCAGATACGTGGTTATAGTCCCTATATGAGAAGCGTTTGACCAAAATTATGTCGCATTCATTTGAAACGTACAAGACTTACAAAGTTTAGTTTACCAAACGGTTCGACAACGAGTTTAAGTTTTACAAAAGTTATAAAGTATTAATGAAATAACTCGCAACGTAATTAGTTTAAAATCATGGTTACTATAAATAGCATAAGTATGTATGTATCTTGACTCCAAGCAAGTAATCAGAGTGTATGCATGTATGCTTGACCCCAAGCAAGTATGAGTGTACGCGGAAGCATGTATCAAATAGCCATTCATGAACCTGAGAAACATATAGAAAACTGTCAACGAAAAACGTTAGTGAAATCATAGGTGTTTGTAAACGTTGTTTTTGAACCACAAGATTTTGTATAGTTGATTATCCAAATCGTTTGCATTCCAAAAGTATGTTCGCGAGCACCCAATTATCAAGACTTAACTGTTTTGCACCCTGTTGCGTAGTGTTAGAACATACACTAAACCCGAAAATATATTTCATCCGCCGACGGTAGCGAACAGTCCGAATGAGGCTCGTCAAGTCCATGTGATCACATAATATAAGTTCTCGCTTACACCCTGCAAGTATAACTAATGATAATCGAATTGAGGCTTTTTGTTCTAACTCGCTGTGGAATGTTTGTTTCCGTACTTGTGTTCAAAGTATAAAGTATGTAGTATAAAACTGTATATGTTTCTCATCCCATGATTTAAAAGTATAAAAGTTGTTGAAAGATGGGACTATGATCTCACCTCGAGTGCACGAGTATAAAAGTACTTCACAAAGTAAACGTATGTATGAAAGTTGTTTAGACTTGACCTAAACAAGTAAGTTGTATCAATACCTGGTAAGACACAAACAAGGTCGGTCGAAATGTGTTCAATTAGTCCTATGGCTCATTACGACTCGATTATGTTGCATGTGAATCACGTTGTCAAGTTTCATGCAAGAATCAAGTATAAAATAAGATTAGAACGATTGCATAAGTGTTTTGTTAAGTTTGACTAAAAGTCAAACTTTGGTCAAAGTCAACGAAAATGTCAACACGTCCGGGTCGGGTCTCGAACTATTTTTCCGAGGTTTTTAATCATATATAAGCATGTTAGAACAAGTTACATGTGAATCGGAGGTGCGTAGCATAGCAAACATTTTTCGTAAAAGTGCCAAGTTGAACAGATTCTGAAACATGCCTAATGCCGCGTCGCGACCAAGGAGTGCCGCGCACCGGCAATCAACGTGAACTGGTGCCTGGTCAGTTTCAATTGTCCAAGTCTCATTCAAATTTCAATTAAGCACAAATCACAAACCGTAATCACTTAAAACACGTATCTTATATCGTTGGAAAGGTAATTTAATGAGAAATACAACTAAACACATTTCATCAATCAAATTCATCATTAACAATAACGAAAACATCACCGAAATATCATTATTTAACATTTCAAACTCAAAAATGAAAATGGTGATTCGGGAATCCAATTTACACATATGATATGTCGTTTCGAAGGTAATTAACCATACATTGCAACTAAACACTTACTAATAACATTTCATAGCATTCAATGCATCAAAAATTCATTTTAAAGTTCATCAAACCCTAACCAAGAATCACAAAATCAATAATCATGTTAGTGATGTTTTTCCAAGTCAACCTACACATCAAATTGAAGCTAATGATGCTAGTAACACCTTTAATACATGAACTTTAGCATTTAAACAACATTTAATCATCCAAAATTCAAGATTAAGCACACCCATTTCTCATATTCAAACTAGTTACTCAAAACAATAAATCGAGCAAACCAAACACATATTCATGTTAGACTTGAGCTATAGACACTAATTAACACTATTTCAAGTCAAAAACACTAAGAACATGAAATCTAGAGTTTTAGAAATGTTACCCAAACGAGATAAAATTGGTACCAAAATGTAGAGGATGATGAGAGGATCACGAATATGTAATTTGTTTTGTTGTAAGCCTCATAGATCGAATTTAGATGATGAATGAATGAATTGGGTGTTTGAGTTCAAAAAAATGGAAGTAGAGAGAAAGAGATGAGAGGTGGAGGTGAAATGAATGGGTGGTGGAAAGTGGGTTGACTAGTTGACCTAGTCAACTAGTTTGCCCACTTGGCAACTTCGGTCCCTCAAGTTTCAAAGCTGGTGCGTGAATTAACCCAACGAATATTTTAAAAATGCAAATTAACGAGAGATGTTATAATCAGATAACAGAAATATCACGAAAGTTAGTTAACGAAGGACACGAATTTAGATAACGAAAGATATTATTTAAAAAAAACGGTGTTAAAAATAAATTTAACGGAAAAATGCGGGATGTTACATAGGAAGTCTTGCTCATAGCGTTGTTATCTATTCATCGTGTGAAAGTGGGTTCAATTTTCAGCCGAATTTTTTTAGCATGCTTGCCACCTTATTCGGCCCAATTATGTGGAAAACGTAATGTGCTCAAAATTGTGTTTTGCGGCCATGAATTATTATTGAAACGAAACTATAGTAAAGTATATTTGCATTCAATTAGAAACAATTATATAGTTATGAATTTAGAGATATCAAAAAGTGTTACAAAATAATCGAACTATCAAACCCAAAAATATTCTCAATGTACATAAATAAAGTGTTACATAAAAAACAAGTATAAAAATGGTATTTAAATATGCATAAGAGTTCAAATGCAAAGGTAATAATTATTGTAAAATTTGAAAGTTCAAAATTCAACTTTAGAAATAGCAAAACTACTTTTTCAGTGTCAAAACTATTTCGAATGGAAGCAAGCCTTCAGGAAGTCTTGCTCATAGCGTCGTTATCTATTCATCGTATGAAAATGGGTCCAATTTTCTACCGAAGTTTTTTTAGCATGCTTGCCACATAATTCGGCCCGATTATTTTTTGTATAACTTTTAAGGTATCTGCTTAAAATGAAATTCGATTTCATTCCCAACACATGTTTTCACATTTCATGTAAATTTATCAACTTCAATTCCTTCAAATTCCAATTCCTTTGACGCATTCCATTCTTTCTAAAACAATAAATTCTTCCAACCAAACGCTAAGAGTCTTCTAACTGCCAACAAACATTCTTTAGGTTCATACTAGCATGTTTTATTTTGCCTAATTGTATTTTCTCATTAACAGTATTAGATGTTTTTAGACTATCGTATATTTTAAATTATCAATGCAAGTTTTACATTATTAATTTTTTTTATTTACATATACAAATTTTTTAAAATTTTAATTACAGTAAATAAATTAATAAATAAATAAATATATATATATATATATATATATATATACATATAAATCAAAAAAGCTTTTGCTAACGTGTCATTTTGTAATTAAATCTGATTATTAATTATTTATATATATAATATATATTAGGAATGGAAGCAAGCCTTAAGGAAATATTTCTCATAGCGTCGTTATCTATTCATTGTGGAAAGTGGGTTCAATTTTCAACCGAAGTTTTTTTAGCACGCTTGCCACATAATTCGGCTCAATTATATGGCAAACATAATGTACTTTAAAATGTGTTTTGCGGCCATGAATTATTATTGAAACGAAACTATAGTTAAATATATTTGCATTCAATATGAAATTTAAAAATAGAAACAACTAGAGAGTTATGAATTGAGAGATATCAAAAAGTGTCACAAAATAATCGAATTTTTAAACCTGGATGTCACTAAACGTGTAAGGATGTGTGGTTAGTGGGGATATATTAACCTCAAAAATATTCTCAATCCACCTAAATAAAGTGTTACATAAAAAACAAGTATCAAAATGGTATTTAAATATGCTTAAAAGCTCAAATGCAAAGGTAATAATTATCCTAAAATATGAAAGTTCAAAATTCACCTTTAGAAATAGCAAAACAAATTTTTCGGCGTCAAAACTATTTCGATTGGAAGCAAGTCTTCAGGAAGTCTTTCTCATAGCGTCGTTATTTATTCATCGTGCGAAAATTGGTCCAATTTTCAACCGAAGTTTTTTTAGCACGTTTGCCACATAATTCGGCCCGATTATGTGGCAAACGTAATGTGTTCAAAAATGTGTTTTACGTCCTTGAATTATTATCGAAACCACACTATAGTCAAATATATTTGCATTAAATAGGAAATTGTAAAATAGAAACAATTATAGAATTATGAATTGAGAGATATCAAAAAGTGTCACAAAATAATCGAACTATTAAACCAAGATGTCACTAAACGTGTAAGGATTTGTGGATAGTGGAGATATATTTACCCCAAAAATATTCTCAATATACCTAAATAAATTGTTACATAAAAAACAAGTATCAAATGGTATTTAAATATGCATAAAAGTTCAAAAGCAAAGTTAATAATTATCGTAAAATCTGAGAGTTCAAAATTCAACTTTAGAAATAGCAAAACGATTTTTTTGGCGTCAAATATATTTCAAATGGAAGCAAGCCATTAGGAAGTCTTGCTCATAGCATTTTTATCTATTCATCGTGCGAAAGTGGGTCCAATTTTCAGCCGAATGTTTTTAGCACGCTTGCCACATTATTCGGCCCGATTATGTGGCAAACGTAATGTGCTCTGCCATGAATTATTATCGAAATGAAAATATTGTCAAATATATTTGCATTTAATATGAAAATTTAAAATATAAACAATTATAGAGTTATTAATTGAGAGATTTTAAAAAGTGTTACAAAATAATCGAACCATTAAACCAAGTTGTCACTAGACGTGTGAGGATTTGTGGCTAGTGGGGATATATTAACCCTAAAAATATTTTTAATGTACCTAAATAAAGTGTTACATAAAAAAATCATCAAGATGGTATTTAAATATGCATAAGAGTTCAAATGCAAAGGTAATAATTATCGTAAAATCAAAAAGTTCAAAATTCACCTTTAGAAATAGCAAAACTACTTTTTCGGCGTTAAAACTATTTTGAATGGAAGCAAACCTTCAAAAGTGTTGCTCATAGCGTCCTTATCTATTCATCGTGTGAAAATGAGCCCAATTTTCAACCGAAGTTTTTTTAGCACGCTTGTCACATAATTCGGCTCGATTACTTTTTGTATAACTTTTAAGGTATATTTTTAAAATGAAATACGATTTCATTCCCAACACATTTTTTAACATTTCATGTAAATTTATCAACTCCAATTTCTTCGAATTCCAATTCCTTTAACACGTTCCATTCTTTCTAAAAAACAAATTCTTCCAACCAAACGCTAAGAGTCTTCTCACTGCCAACAAACATTCTTTAGGTTTATACAGCATGTTTTATTTAGCCTAATTGTATTTTCTCTTTAACAGTTTTAGATGTTTTTAGACTATCGTATATTTTAAATTATCAATGCAAGTTTTACTTTATTAACTTCGTTTATTTACGTATACAGAATTTAAAAATTTAATTACAATAAATAAAATAATAAATATATATATATATATATATAATAAATAATCAAATTTAATAAATAAATAATCAAAAACCTTTTTGATATATATATATATATATATCTATATATATATATATATATATATATATATATATATATATATATATATATATATATATATATATATATATATATATATATATATATATATGGTTTTGGAACTCGTGCGTTGCACGAATGTAAAAAGTCATGCAAAAACCCGTGCAAAAACCATAACATATTATATTATTCAAGTATGTAAATAGCGAAAGTAAATAAAACGCTAGAGCCTCTGCGTTGCACATATGGGTAAAATAATCGTGCAAAATTAATTGAATTATTAATATTCAATAGTAAAAAGGAAAAATAAATTACAATGTTTCTAAAGAAATTCTAATTACATCGTATAACTTAACTTTTAAAAATATTAATATATTATATTAATTTAATTTTTAAAGATAATTTTTATTTTATTTTTACAGCATAGAAATTCTAAAAATAAATAATATATGTCTATCCATAAATAACTTTTAATATATTTATACATATTTTAGTATTAATTGTAATATATATATATATATATATATATATATATATATATATATATATATATATATATATATATATATATATATATATATAAATATCTCACCACGTGCTCTTAAACTTAAAAGAACTTTTAAGATTTTCAACATCACGGGATCTTAAATTCAAAAAAAATTGTTTAAAAATATCAATTAATTTTGCACGATTAATTTATCCACCGTGCAACGCACGCGCTCTAAACCTATTATAGCAAAATTGAAAAGTGAGTTATAACTATTTTTTAAACTATCGTGTAATGCACGGGCTCCATACACAAATAATTTATAATGTGTTTGAAATTTAGTAATTTAATCAATTATTATCATTTTATTAAAAATATTAGCTCTAAAAGATACTCCGTAATTGTTTAATAAACATAATTGATTTTGCACGGTTATTTACCCACGTGTACAACACACGGGCTCTAAAGTGTAATATAAACATTTAAAAAGACATTTTGTGATTGAATGCTATTATTTTAGCGACAAAACGCTCGAAGAAATAAATGATAACAATTAATATTTAATTAGAGTTTTTATTCATCGTTTTTTTCCATCTTATGTGAAGTTTTTTTTTTTCAAAATTTAGCCTGATTTAGAGTTTAGAGTTTAAGGTTTTGGGTTTAGGGACTGAACCTAAAACCTAAACCTTAACCCTAAACTCTAAAACATTCGTATTAAAAATTCAATCTAAACCCTTAAAAACAAACTTTAATTTAAAAATTACATATGATGCATGTTATCATTTATTTTTTATAGCGTTTTCCCGCTAAAATAATAATATTTATCACAAAGTGTCATTTTTAAATGTTCATATTTTCATGTGATCTTAATATTTGAAAACAAAAAGTTCAAAAAAACGAAAAAAATTACTTCCCCCCAAAAAGTGTTTCCCTATTTATTAAAACACTCTATATATATATATATATATATATATATATATATATATATATATATATATATATAGAGAGAGAGAGAGAGAGAGAGAGAGATTTAATCAAGAGGGAAGCATTTTTTTGGGGGGAAGTAATTTTTTTTTCATTTTTTTCTAATTTTTTTCAGGCATCAAGATCACATGAAAATATGAACATTTAAAAAAGACGCTTTATGATGAATGCTATTATTTTGGCGGTAAAACGATCGAAGAAAAAAAATGAAAACATTCAATGCATTGAATGTTTTGATTCTGAGTTCTTTTTAAGGGGTTAGAAATTTGGGTTTAGAAATTAGGGGGTTAAAAATTAGGGTTAGCTATTAGGGTTTAGAAATTAGGGTTTTGGGTTTAGAAATTAGAGTTTAGCGTTCAGAAATTAGGGTTTAGATTGAATATTTTAACACGAACGGTTTAGAGTTTAGGGTTTTAGGTTTTGGGTTGAGGATTTACGGAGCAAACCCGAAAACCCAAAACCCTAAACCCTAAATTCTAAATCGGGCTAAATTCGAAAAAAACACTTCACACAAGATGAAAACAAAACGATGCAAATAAACTCAGTTGCAAAACATTCAATGCATTGAATGTTTTTATTTTTTTCTTCGAGCGTTTTTCGCCAAAATAATGACATTCATCACAAAGTGTCTTTTTTAAATGTTCATATTTTCATCTAATCTATAATGTTCGTGAATAAAGTTTTTTCAAAAACGAAAAAAAAAAAAAAAATTTGCTTCCCCCTTCCCCCAAAAAAGTGCTTCCCTCTTGATTATGACCATATATATCTATCTATACATCTATCTATCTATACATTATTATAAAGCCCGTGCCATTAATCCTACGTGTCAATTTCTCAATTAAAGTTAATTAAATAATCCTACGTGTAATTTTGTTGATTAAACTAATCCTACGTGTCATTTTTATTATTAAACTACATTAAAAAATAAAATAAATCATTATTATAAAAGATTGCTCAAAATATTAAAATATTGCTCAAAATCAATTAGCTGGTCAAAGTGGTTACTCCATATGGGAGACTTGATAAATTACAGGCTTGGATAAATTAAAGAGATATTACCCCTATTATTTTATTTGAATTTTTTTTTTTAACAAAATCCAAGAACAAAGTCGGAGATATCACCCCTATTATTTTTATTTATTTGTTTATTTATTTTTTTCTTGAGATATGTTACGAATTGATTTTTTAGTCTATGTTAAACTTCCCATGAATAAACTTGGAGAATTAGATATTACATACTTCCGTATAACCAATATAAAGTAAAGATATTAATAATATAAATTAACTTTAAATATATAATAGATATCTATCATATACAATCATATACGTATTTTAACGAACGGGCTCATAAACGTATCAGTATCACTATATGTTCTAAAAAATTAACTTTAAATATATAATAATAGCTATATATCTTATACGTATTTTAACGGACGAGCTCATAAATGTATCACTACATGTTCTATTTCTGTTGTTATTATCGTACTCTTTATTATGTTGATATTAAGTTATTTAATGATGATGGTGTTGGGTAATTTAAAGCTGCTACTATCGAGCTAAATTGTTCCAAATATATTTATGATATTGAATAGTGTTAGTGGTATAAAAAATTTGAAGAGTCTATTGAGGATTTTTATGATGAAGTTTTCTAATGACAACCCTAAAGGTTGTCATTAAGGGATTTAGACATGTTAATTTTGTTTGTACATTCAAAGTAACTACTCATTTTCTGATTGTTGCATTGTAATTATATTTTTTTTTTTTTGAAAAGCAATATATTAATAACAACCAATAAATGTACAGGACGGGGCATAAATCAGAACCGCAGGACTCGATACAAATACATGAAGCTTACGAGACAAAAAGACTTAATAGGATGCTAAGGTAGTAGTCTAACAAGTCAATACACGAACAATGTTTCAATATTAATGTTGTCAATACTAATGTTATCAATAATAAAAAGTTTTTGTAAATTTATTATAAATTTGATCGGTTACGTTATTAAAAACTAATCTATATGATCGCCGTGCAACGCACGGGCTCATAAAACTAGTATATATATATATATATATATATATATATATATATATATATATATATATATATATATATATATATATATATATATATAAGTGAACACTTAAGTGAATAGTAAAATTCCTCAATTTTTCTACTGTCATTGTTTTAGGATCAACATGGTACTCAATCTAAACACCCAAACGGGTATCACCGTTCCTCGAACTTTGTCCAAAAGGAATATCACCAAACGGAATTGCTATTATATACTCTCATGACATATGATAAAGGGCATTTATTTATTAATCAAATATTTTCATCTCTTTTTTTAAAGGCAATTAAAATATGTAAACACGAGAACAAAGTACAAAATATACGAGACGGACTAACATCCCAACCAAAGAAACAAACAATAAACAATTACTCGAAAATTACACGAATGATGCTAAGGTCGCATCATGAAAACTAGACTAAATAATTATCCGGTTTAGTCAACCAAGTGTTCCAATCGATGTTGTGATGTTTTGCTCTCCGCGATATCCATTCGAACGAAATAACTTGAATTTCATTTAGCGCTACCGGAGCATTTCACGATTTTCCTTGAAAAACCATGTTGTTTAGATTCTTCCAAATGAAATAAGTGCTAATCCAAATAACCGCTTGCCATAGATGAGACACACCAAGAGAACTATCCTTGAGAAGTTCATTGATGGTAAAACTATTGAAATGACTACGATTTCACCATTTGAATACACGATCCCATACCATTTGAGCATGACTATAAAAAATCAATGAATGATCCATCGATTCTAAGTCATCATCACAAAGCGAGCACCGAACCGTGTGAATAGTTCAATCCGCACGGGTAACCTTTTTTTTAAAGCCCGCCATACAAATAACTCAACCTTTTTTGGGACAAGAGAATTACGACATGTTTCTTCAACAACTTGAATATTTTGAGACATCAAAAGTTTATCTTCGATTAATGAAGTAAGATTTTCAACCGTGAATTTTCCACTTGACGAAAGACTCCATTTCCAACTGTCCAGTTTCAAAGGTGTCAATACCGTATTCCTGATCAAGTGCACCAAATTTAACCACATTTATCAACTTGTCTTTTGTTCTTCCTGTTGGATCCCTAATCCAATCCCATGTGTACGTCGCTTTCAATTGCCTCGACTGTACCATAATTTCGATCTAAACCAGAATCCGTATGAATTAAAACCGTTGTACCAGAAAACTGACCCGCATCAGAATCTTCAACCCTTGAATCTGCTCGCCATGGAAGTGTTGTACCAGAAATCTCAACCGCAACAGTATCAGCTGTTCAAGCAATGCTGGCTGAAACAGCAGTTGTTCCAGCAAGACGTGATGCCACAGAAATGTTAGGACAGTTCTCAAGATGATATAATCTGGGAAAAAGTGAACGCATGTTGTTGTTGCCGACCCAAACATCATCCTAAAACAAAGTAGAGTTACTGTCTCCAATTGTCTTCACGAAAGATGAAAGGAATGAAACTTGAGAGTCTTCTATGAATTTTCCTGTACGAATTATGTTGTTCCAAACACCCATAGTCGGGATATGGTCGGACCCATAATCCGACAATAGGTTCATTAGGAGCGTAAATGCTACTAATTACTTTAACCCACAAAGCGTTAGTTTTGATTTTGAACCTCCACCAACACTTTCCAAGTAAAGCAAAAAGTTTACATTTTAAACACCCGATATTTAAACCCCCCGCCCCATAAGGTTTGATAACATTTTCCCATTTAACCCAAGAAATTTTTTTCCCGGTAAGATCCCCGCCCCAAAAGAAATTACGTCTCACATTCTCAAGATATTTTAACACACATGGCGGGGCACAAAAAAGCGAGAAGTAGTACAACGGTAAACTATTGAGAACCGACTTGACGAGAGTTAATGATAATGCTAAAAATGAACATATATTTCATAGCATTATCCCTCAAGAAAGACAAGCTTTTAGTTGCAATTGTTCTATTTACAAGTGATATTCGTTTAAATATTAAAAGGTGAAGACAAAAGACAGATTCGACGATTTGAAGACGCAAACGACCAAAACGCTAAAAAGTATAAAGTACAATCCAAGCGGTTCAATTTATTGATAAGAAACGTCTCAAAATTACAAGAGTACGAGCCGCAAAACGAAAAGTACAAGATATTAAATCGTACGAAAGGACGTTCGAAAATCCAGAACCGGGACATGAACCAACTATCAACGCGCGACGCAACGGGCCTAAAATTACAAGTTAACTATGCACATGAATATAATATAATATATAAATAATTCATAAAATTATATATATATTATATATATTAAATAAAAACCGTCGGCAAACAAGAAGACAAGTGAATGTGAGCTGTCCCAGGGGGCCATGCGATCGCATGGCCTGGAGGAGTAAAATCCATGCGATCGTATGGCTTACTGTACATGGCCAAGTCCTATAAATTGTAACGTTTTCTGCCGAGTTTGAGTACACAATATCAACTATCTCTCTCACTCTCTGATATATATATATATATATATATATATATATATATATATATATATATATATATATATATATATATATATATATATATATATATATTTATTTTATAATTTTAATTTTAATTTAAGTTTAATAATACTACCTCCGTCTCATTCCAATAGTCCACAGACAAAAAACACGCAGTTTTAGGAAATCCCACTAACTTCATTTCTCCACCAATGAAATATCTTCTCTCTCCAGATCCACCAATGAAATATCTTCTTTTCTTTCTATTTATGGAAGTGGACTATCAGAATGGGACAGCCCAAAATAGAATAATGGCCTATTTAAATGAGATGGAGGTAGTAATTGAAATGTCCCGTTCTTATTGATTAAAAACGTTCCATATTAATTGATTTCGTTGCGAGGTTTTGACCTCTATATGAGACGTTTTTCAAAGACTGCATTCATTTTTAAAATAAACCATAACCTTTATTTCATAAATAAAGGTTTAAAAAGCTTTACGTAGATTATCAAATAATGATAATCTAAAATATCCTGTTTACACACGACCATTACATAATGGTTTACAATACAAATATGTTACATCGAAATCAGTTTCTTGAATGCAGTTTTTACACAATATCATACAAACATGGACTCCAAATCTTGTCCTTATTTTAGTATGCAACAGCGGAAGCTCTTAGTATTCACCTGAGAATAAACATGCTTTAAACGTCAACAAAAATGTTGGTGAGTTATAGGTTTAACCTATATATATATCAAATCGTAACAATAGACCACAAGATTTCATATATCAATACACATCCCATACATAGAGATAAAAATTATTCATATGGTGAACACCTGGTAATCGACATTAACAAGATGCATATATAAGAATATCCCCATCATTCCGGGACACCCTTCGGATATGATATAAATTTCGAAGTACTAAAGCATCCGGTACTTTGGATGGGGTTTGTTAAGCCCGATAGATCTATCTTTAGGATTCGCGTCAATTAGGGTGTCTGTTCCCTAATTCTTAGATTACCAGACTTAATAAAAAGGGGCATATTCGATTTCGATAATTCAACCATAGAATGTAGTTTCACGTACTTGTGTCTATTTTGTAAATCATTTATAAAACCTGCATGTATTCTCATCCCAAAAATATTAGATTTTAAAAGTGGGACTATAACTCACTTTCACATATTTTTACTTCGTCGGGAAGTAAGACTTGGCCACTGGTTGATTCACGAACCTATAACAATATCTATCTATTAATATAAAAGAGAGTTAATATTAGCACATTTGTCAAAAAAACTGATTAACCAGCTTGTACTGACATCTGGATTTTCCAGGTGTCATATGAAGAAGAATCACGATTCATCCCCAACACTTAATCTCCAACCCTAATTTTAAAATTCCCTAATAATTTATCCAGATGCCATCCATCATCTTATCTCCAACCCTAATTCCAAAATTAACATCTATCATCTTATCTACACCCCTAATTTCTGAACAAAAAAACACCTAGAACCGTCAATTATGGATCAAATACGCTTATCTCAAATTTTAAATTAGAGATAAGTTTAATCGGGTGTTCATCGATTTCAAACCAGCTTTCAATGGGCTCTTCAACTATAAATACTCCGTATATCGGTAATCTTAAGCACCACCATTCGAAGCATTTATCTTTCTTCCTTCTGTAGTATCTCAAACCTGTAAGTTATTCTAATTTTTTAATTTTTCAATTAATTTTGGTATTATTTTTAGCTACCAGATAATTGTATACTAAAAATAAATGCTATCTTTTTTCTCAGCAACATGGATTCAGCTATTATCCCAATTCGTGAAATCAAGCCCGAGTTGGTGAATTTCGCTATCCGGGTGAAAGTGATAAGAATGTGGACACAAAAGGGTTACGGCTTTGACAAAGATAAGCTCATCAATGAACTCATTCTTGTCGATGAACAGGTATGTAGTAAACTCAATAAATGTATGTTAATACAATAAAATATTAGGACATGGATGATCGTTAAATGTATATGTTTTGCATACAATAGTAGTAGAACTGAGATATATGAAACTTATTAATAATAAGAAGTCGATGTAAAAGGTCTACTCTTAGCTGATTTAAAAAAAAAATATGTAGGGTGACAAGATTGGGTTGACAATCAAAAATAGGCTTAGGCCGAAATTTGTTAAGAAACTAAGCGAAGACAGAAACTATGTCATCAAGAATCTTAGTGTAGCAACTGTTAACAAGCTGTACAAGTCAGCACATTGGAGCCACAACTTTAAACTGTCTTGCACCTTCAACACTACTGTCACGAGAGTGAACGAATGGAATGGACAACCCAACCGTTTTAATTTTGTTGCTTTTACTGATATTAGATCCATGGCTGTGGATTTTGGAGTATCTGTTGGTTAGTACTATATTTATCTATAAATTTGTTAATATAATTAGAGAAGTACATTACATTCTCTAAATAAATGTATCTTCAATTCACATCAATAGATGTCATTGGGAAGCTATCTGGATTTGGGGAAATCACTCCTTATACCAAGGGTGGACAAAACACATACTACATGAAAGGGGACCTTAAAGACATCGAGTATGTTACTATTTCTTAATTCTTAATATTCAATCAACATTATTTTTAACAAAAATGTATCTAACCATTATTAGCTCAATACTGTATACTAACTTCAGTCGCATATTAATAGTGGCACAATTTTACCTTGCACTTTCTGGGCTGAGTTTGCTGATCAGCTAAATGAGTGTATTAACAACAAGGAACCAGGACAATATATTATTGTCATTATGCAGTGTGGAAAGACAAAAGAATACCTGGGTATTGAACTATATATATCTTTAGTCATGTAAATATTTTTAAATGACAATGTTGTTACATGATGGTTTAAAACAATGTAGGTCAAAACACAGTCTCAACTGACTGGAACAACACACAGGTGTTTTTGAACTCCGATGACCCGATCACTGCTGATTTCAAAAATAGGTTATTACTAATTACTTTTGATAATAATCTTTTTTATTAGTATATTAAAATTAAATTTTTAACCTATTAATAATCCACAGGTTCGTTGCGGTACATGGTGATGAAGTCCCTTTGGACAGATATGCTCCCGCTCTTAATTGCTCAAGCTTGACATCCAAGACATGGCAGTCTGGATGCACTCCAATTGGGCTCGATGAGCTGGACCCAAGTCTGGTACGAATTCAAACACTCAAACCTAACAAACTAATTTAATGAGTAACATTGCCCATCCATCCACCCATATACATATAGATACTGACATGTTTTGCATTAATTGAAGAGTGGCAACTATATTGCATTAGCCAAAATCACTGCAATCATACCAGATGATGATTGGTATTATGTAGCGTGTCTCAAGTGTACACGAAAGGTGAAGGCAACAGATGATCTGGACGAGTTGACTTTAGACACCGATGGCATACTTGGTCGTGAATATGAATGCCGTAAATGCGGCCCTAAACCAAAAGTTAACCTCCGGTAACACAATATAATTATCAACTTTTAATCTATTGAATAGCTTTCTTTCATTACTAACATCCCATAGTTGCTAACATATTTTTGGTTTACGTTTTTTATTAAACTAATAATCTGTTGCATTTTACAAACCTTACTCAGTTTCAAGGTACAGATTCGTGTTACCAATGACACTGGGTCTGCGTCTGTGTGGATCTTTGAAGATGATGTAACCAAGTTCATTAAACCATCAGCTTTTGAACTGAAGAAAGCGATAACTCCTGATGAAGAAACTTCCGCGGAACTACAAAAGTTGGTTGGTAAAGAACTTTTGTTCAAAATAGAGGTGGGTGATTATAATTTAAAGAAAAATTATCATGTTTATACCGTGAAGGAGGTATCAAATGATGAAAACCACTTGGCTGAGTATTTGGAGGAGGTGGTGGGGATTGACCAGGTACTTCACTAATTTTTATTTTTATTTTTTAAATTTGCACCACTAACATTAATGATAATGTTGCTTATCAGATGTTGCCCAACAATGATGATTTGGATGCTGACATTGATGATACCTCTGCTACGGTATTTCATAACGTCTTAACCAAAAATCACACCAAATTTTTATTTGTGCCTTTACTCACATTAATCCATTGTTTTCGCACCTGGACAACTCTGTGACAGAAGACAATAACGTACCAGATGCTGGGAATGTGCCTACTGTTGTGACTCCTCCGAAGAAACGCACCAAAATTGCTGTGCAGTCCACCCCTGGGTCTGTCGGATCTTCAACCTCGAAAACCAAGAAGGATTTGCTCAAAAATAAGGCAGTTGAGGATTAAAGTTTCCATGGATTTTTCTAATCTTGACCGTGGTTATCAGTATTCTATTTCATTTTTCAATAAGTTTGGTGCATTTGCATCGTATGTTTTCATCATGTTTTGGATTTTTATTTTGACAATTGTTTATGCTATGATTAGCATAAAGTTTGGTGTTTCCCAGAATATTATGGTTGGTTTGTTTTAATAAAAATTTCCCATGGTCAGGAAGTTCTTTTCATCTATATATTTGCCTATATTGTGTATGTTTTATTTAGATAAATAGTTTATGAATGTATTTAGTATATCACAAGCAAATGATCTGACTGATTAAGATAGCCAAATCCTTCTATTAAAAGATGGAGGAACCCATTTTAATAGGTCTGCAATAGTTATAAATCAGATCATTTTACTTGCATACACTACCTTTCACAATATAAGAAGTACTTGAAACACATAAGTATTTTTGGTACTTTAAATATTTTAATACATCCTTGTGTGTTTACTTCTGCCCCACCTATCATGCAGAAAATATTCAGGCAATACTTCTTTCTGAAAGAGCTTGTGTGTGTTCGAGATAAATAGTTCAATGACATCAAACAGCTGTATATGATCATGGCATGCCTCTAAGCCATGTTGCAAATAGGAGGTAAACACAAATTTGAGATAAGTAATGGGCTTAGAACTCTACATACGTGTAAAGTAAATATGGGTGGGTTAATTTTGGGATATGTAATGGGCCTTTAACCTGTAACACCCGCGTTTTGGGCCTAGATGAAATGACCATTGTACCCTTAGGGTATGGTGTAATTAGTGATTTTAATAATTATATGTTTATAATTATTTGGTTATTTAGTTGAGACCAGTTTGTGACAAGGGTCACAGAACAGGTTCGTTTGTTGAATTTGGACTTCATTTGGGTTGCCAAATGATGTACGAAAGATATCAGATAACTGATAAATACCCGTGTGTTGTGATGTATGAGTTTTAAGACTCATAAGTGTTTGGTGGGAGGGTTATTCTTCCATTTTCTAGAAAATTCCCCAAACCACCCGTTCACTCACCTCTCCATCCTACCAAACCCTAATTTCTAATCTTTGTTCTTGAGCTCAAATCATTTACATTTTCGTGTTCCTTATGATCTACTGATTCTATCAAGGTAAGAATCACAAGTTTTCATGATTTAATCTTCAAGAAAATTGGGTTTTTGTGATAGTTTTTACAAAGTGGGTAATTTGGGTCAAAAGAGTTGAATTTGATGTTGGTTGAGTCCAAATCTTGTGGGTTTATGTTTCTTGATGTATAGTGTCTTAGATTTGGTCAGTTTTGAGGTAAAAATCGAGCTCTAGAGCAAGAATTGGATGAATTTGGGTGAAACCCGTCACTTTGGCTTCAGCTTCTGCAGATGAACTACCCTCGGCCGATGGTCTCTGACCATCGACCGATGGAGTGAGACGATCGGTCGACGGACTAGACGATCGACCGATGGTGGAAGTCCTTCGACGAATGGTTGAAAATTTAACGATCGACCGATGGTGTAGTCCACCGGCCGATGGAGTAGTGACGATCGGCCGATAGTCTCTGACGATCGACCGATGGTCTTAGACAGTGAAATTTTTACTAAGTGTTGATTTCTAGCCGTTATGCTGTCCGTTTGTATTTTGAGATTTTGATGTAAATTTCAAAAGTGCACAAGTGTTAAGGAGAAAAATTTTAGCGGACAGATTTTCTGACAAAATTTCTATATTTGTGTTATTTAGTGTTTATGGACATAAACTAACTCGTGTATATGTATTTCTCAGGAGAAAAGGAGACAGAGAAGGTTCAGTGATTAGATAGCTGAACACCTTCTCATTTGCTGGTAATCGGTGAGTGGGATTATCTCCGGGTGTAGTATACAGTAGCAAGTTGTGCTACTATGTTATACTGTTATAGTTGCTATGCTTAGTAGATATGTTGTAATAATGATCATCGTAGAGTTGCCATGCTAGTCGTAGGAACAGTTGTTCGTAGTGGTAGTTGCTTAACAGTTGTGTGCACAAGTTGTAGTTGCCTGTTGGAACCTATTGTTGTTAGGTTCAGCTCAGAGAGGTCAACCTTGTTGTGGTTGGGTCCAGTTGGCTACTGTTTGTTGAGTATAGTGCTGAATGACGCATCACCTGCGTGTGGATTTACTATACTGGGGATTCAGTAGTAAGGACTTTCGGTAGACGCTAGACTGATCAGCTAGTGGTCGTGTGCTCGTACAAGCCGCCGAGTCTCTAGTTGGAGCATAGTTGCTAGTTGATTGTTGCCAGTTGATAGTTGCTAGTTATTAGTTGTCAGTTGCCTGTTATGGATTGTTGTAGTTGCTGTAGTTGTACAAGTTGGTACTGTATGCTAGATCTGTTAGATGATTCCATTCACTTAGCCTCGTGCTAACCCCCCTCACCTCCTCCCTTGCAGGTTTTCGATCTTAGTGCTGGTAGGGACGGGAGTTGGGTTGACGATATGTTTGACAAGACGAACTCTGATGTCTTAACTTTTATAAATATGTAACTAGTTGTTTAACTTAACACCGGTTGTTTGTAATAAGTAACTAGCTAATGATTTGTGATAATCATGTTCGTAATTAACTAAGGGTATTTATGTGAATTAAGACTTCCGCTGTGATTTAAAAAAAAAAAAAAAAAGAGCTGGGTGTTTCATAACCCACACTGCAAACAGTAGATAACCAGTTAAAAATTTGTACTGATCAAGAAACTAATATGCATATATTTAGGACCTACTTTCCATGTTATCAGGAAATAATTGAAAATCTTAATTGAAATCGATGGTTTTATAATGTACCTGGTCAGAATCCCATAAACATATCTCTTTTCAAATTTAACATACATACCTTACTCACACATTTTCATATTTTACACACCTCTGAACATTAGTCGATTGAACTATATAGTGTACAACATCTTGAACAGATATATAGGTACTCAAGTATTTAGATGCTCTATCAACAGGTAATTTGAATGGAGAATATTTCAGATTACTCGCTAAAAAAGAAAGGACGAAAGAGAATTCAGGAAAATAACGAAAGTGTTTCTCGCTCACATAACCGCCAACAGAGACATCAGAGTCCAATAAGGGAGGTACATTCAATTCAAACTAATAGCATTAATGTTGCTATTACTAACACAGGTACATCTTCTGATCATTTATTATAAATAGAGCAGCTATAATACAAAGTTTTAATTATATTCATTTTAATACAAATTTTAATTACAGCAGTTCCACCAACGTTTGATGCTGTCCTTAATAGAAGGATTCGAAAGGATATCATTTCGCAAAAATGAAGTAATACATCAAACACTACACAAAGTGTTAATTCTGGCACCCCACAAGCTACTACATCACGAAAATTGAGAAGAAAGAAGAGAAGTATTACAACAAATAACACTCTGAATACAACACCATGTACACCTCCTATAATGACAGGAGGATTTCAATCATCAGCTTCAACAAGTAATATAAGTGTTCAATCAAGGATTAATTCATTCACACCGCAAACTGTTGCATGTAGAGGTTAAACTAATTTATGCTTGCATTTTCTTAATTATTTGTTGCTACTTTCATTACTTAATCATTCATTATTATTGATGTTATATATATACAAAATATACAGATGCAAGGAAGCGTAGATCGGTATTTTTAAATACCAAACATGGTAAACAATGTCGTATTGTAAACCCATCTGCCCAACCAATCCCATTTAACATCGATGACACAACACTGATCGAGTTTGTCGTACATGATACACGCGGTATATCAACAGGTATTTTCACCACTAACAATTGCTTCTATATTGTTTATTTACATAATATGCTTACATGTGCTGTTTATTATTTATCCGTTAACTAATAATGTTATAAATATGTGTTTTTAAACAACTCAGAATACTATGATGATGGTGATCCAACCTACAAGTGTGCCGCTTGTGGGGCAATGTTATGGTACCAAGAGACCTTGCGTGGGATTTCGACTAAAGGACTTGCAGGTGCTTATTCATTATGTTGTCTAAAGGGAAAGATTGCTCTACCTAAATTTGATAAACCGCCACCAAAACTCTTGCTTGATCTATACACAAATAAACATCCATTGAGCAAACATTTTTTTGAGAATATACGACAATACAACATGATCTTTGCGTTTACCTCTATGGGTGGTAAGGTTGATACATCAATAAACAAAGGTAAAGGTCCATATACTTTCCGCATACGTGGTCAAAATTGTCACAGATACGGTGGTTTGGTCCCTGTTGTTGGTTCAGCACCTAAATTCTCACAGCTATACATTTACGACACGGGCAACGAGGCTGCGAATAGGAAGAATGCAATTGGGTAAATTTCAAATATTCATCTTTAAATTATTTTATTTAAATACCTTATTTCTTAGGATTGAAAATTACTAATACTGTCATATTACGTTTTGTATTTTGACATGCTAAAACAGATCTCGTGCACATCTGTCAAACGGTACGACATCAGGGCTTGATGAAGGTTTAATAAATCAACTTATGGAGCTATTAAATGATTGCAATGAACTCGTCAAATCGTTTAGAATGGCTCGCGACACTTATGAGACTAACCCAAATGTTGAGTTTAAGCTTAGGTTAAAAGGCAGAAGGGATAAAGATGGTCGAACCTACAATCTACCCACAGCTGATGAGATTGCTGCTTTAATTGTTGGAGATATAGACATGTCTTTTGATGAACGCGACATAATAATCGACAGCCATGAAGAGGGCTTAAAACGTATCAGTGAATTACATCCGCAATATCTCGGTCTACAGTATCCACTAATATTTGCATATGGTGAAGATGGCTATAGAACTGATATTTTTCATAGAGATGTCGATGGATCTACATCAAGGGAAAAAAAACGGTTACCATGAGAGAATTTTTTGCATATAAAATTCAAGAGAGACGAGAGCCATCCCTTTTACACAATGCTAAGAAATTATATCAACAGTTTTTGGTAGATGCCTACACAATGGTTGAATCCGAACGAATCTCCTACATACGCAACAATCAACATATTATGCGATGTGATTCATTGAGCAGCTTAACCAATCATGCAAATCTTGGCAACAGTGATACCAGTATGTTAGGTAACCCATACTACAAGCTACCTTCTTCATTTACGGGAAGTGCAAGGTATATGGTGGAAAATTACCGTGATGCAATGGCTTTGTGTAGAACGTTTGGTTATCCAGATCTTTTCCTCACCTTCACTTGTAATCCTAAGTGGCCTGAAATTACAAGGGAATTGAAAGGTACTAATATGAAAGCCGAAGACAACCCTGTTTTATTAGCAAGAATCTTCAAGATCAAGCTCGATAGGCTTATGCATGATTTGAAGCATAACAAACTTTTTGGAAAGGTCGTAGCAGGTAATATATTTTTTTTTTGGCACAATTTTTAGTATATACTATATTTTTTTTAATACATTATCATTTGTTATTCTCCAATTGCAGATGTCTATACGGTTGAATTTCAAAAACGTGGTTTGCCGCACGTTCATATTTGTCTTTTCCTCCATCAAAAAGACAAGATGCCTAATCCTGAAGATGTGGACTCATTCATTTGTGCGGAAATACCTGATAGAAATAGTGATCCCGAGTTGTATAAACTTGTCAGTGATTTAATGATGCACGGTCCATGCGGAGAAATGAATCCAAATTGTCCATGCACGGATGATGATAAAAAATGCACAAAACATTTTCCGAAGCCTTTTTCAGATCACACGTCCGTAGATAAAGAAGGATACCCAATTTACCGACGACGGAATGATGGAAGAACCGTCAGCAAACTTGGTCATGATTTGGATAATAGACACGTCGTCCCGTACAATCCGTATCTTTTAAAAAGGTATCAAGCTCATTTAAATGTTGAGTGGTGCAATCAAGTCAGTTCCATTAGATATCTGTTCAAGTACATTAACAAAGGCAATGACCGGGTCACAGCTGAAGTATGTGATTCTGAAACGGACGAAATCAAACAGTACTATGACTGCAGGTACTTGTCTTTTATTTTTCAAAAAATAAAAATTGTTTACCACTTATTATATTATATGTTGTCTAACAAACTACTATCGATGTAGATATGTATCAGCTTGTGAGGCCGTATGGCGGATGTTTGCTTTTGATATACATAAGAGGACACCGGCAGTTATGAGACTACCTTTTCACCTGCAAGGTGAACAATCTGTTAGTTTTGATGAAGAGGAGGTGCTTGATAATGTTCTTAACAAACCGTCTGTCAATTATTCTATGTTTTTGGAATGGATGAACTGCAACAAAAAAAGTGAAGAAGCTAGGAAGCTCACATACGTTGAGTTCCCATCCAAGTTTTGCTGGCAACAAGATGCAAAGATTTGGACACGAAGGAAAATTGGTAGTGGTTTAGTCGGTCGTATCCATCATGTCTCTCCTTCATCAGGTGAATTATTCTATCTTAGAATTCTCTTGAATAAAGTGAGAGGTCCAAAATCATATGAAGATATTCGGACAGTAAATGGGAAGGTTTATGATACTTTTAAACAAGCTTGCTATGAGATGGGCTTATTAGACGATGACCAAGAATATATAGACGGAATTAAGGAGGCCAGCACATGGGATTCAGGACACAGAGTTCGAACACTATTTGCTCAGTTACTATTATCTAATAGTCTTAGCAGGCCGAAATTTGTTTACCAAAACACAATTCAGTACCTTTCAGCTGATCTACTTCGTCATGAAAGAAGGACATTTAGCAATGCAGGTATATCTTTTTTTACCCTAATTATTAAAGTATTAGTTAATTCGAATGTACATAGTATGCTATTTGTCGCGTAAATTTGCACCTACCCTGACTCTTTTTGTACAATTTATACACACAATTTGTACTTCAACAATTTAAAAAGAAAACCTTTTAATGTGCAGGTTTGGAAGTTAGTCCAGAGATGATTGAAAATGCTACTTTATATGAGATTGAAAAAATACTTCAAAGGAATTGTAGTACGCTAAAGAATTTTAGTACAATGCCATATCCAGCGGAAGCCTTTACCGGCATGCCCCAAAATCCGTTGATTACTGATGAGCTACGCTATAGCAGGTCCATGTTAGTTGATGAATTTTCAGCTCTTTTTTCAAAATTGACCGACGAGCAAAAAAAAAGCTTACGAAAAAATTGTATCTGCAATTGACGAGGGCAAAGGTGGCGTATTCTTCTTGTATGGTTATGGTGGTACCGGGAAAACATTCTTGTGGAAAACTTTGTCCGCGTCTATACGAAGTAGAGGTGATATCGTTCTTAATACAGCATCGAGTGGAATTGCAGCACTTCTGTTAAGTGGTGGACGAACCGCTCACTCACGATTTGCAATACCCATTGACCCAACCGAAGATTCTTTTTGTCACATTACCCCTAGCAGCAACTTAGCTGAGTTGATACGCCAAACAAAACTTATTATATGGGATGAGGCACCAATGGTACATAAGCATTGTTTTGAAGCATTTGACCGTTCTTTGCGAGATATATGTCGACCAATAACTCCAAATAGCATGGAAACCCCATTTGGTGGAAAAGTAATAGTATTCGGTGGAGACTTTCGACAAGTGTTACCAGTTGTTCAACGGGGCAAGAGAGAGGACACTGTAGGTGCTTCACTTAATTCTTCTTATATTTGGAATCATGTTGAAGTGTTAAAGCTTACAATTAATATGAGACTAGGCTTAGGAACAGATCACGTTGTGGAAGTGGAAACAAAATCTTTTGCTGATTGGATTTTAAGAATTGGGAATGGAACAGTGGGTGAAACAAATGACGGAGAATGTGATGTGGACATTCCAGATGACGTTTTAATTACTGATGCTGAGGATCCAATTGGTTCACTTATTGCCTCTATTTATCCAAACTTTATTCAGATGCTTGGCAACCCGGAATATTATGAAGATAGGGCTATTCTTGCACCAACACATGATGTTGTCAATATAATAAACGATCACATGATGACATTTCTTGATGGTGAAGAAATGGTTTATCTAAGTTCAGATAGTATCTGTCAGTCTAAACTGGATGCATCTTTCAATCACGATTTGTACACTCCTGAATTTCTTAATAGCATTCAGTATGGTGGTCTTCCGAAGCATAGGTTGGTTTTAAAAGTTGGTGTTCCCGTCATGCTGCTACGCAACATTGATCAATCTTCTGGTCTATGTAATGGTACACGATTACAGATAACAAAGCTTACAGAGAAAATGATAGAGGCAAAAATTTTAACGGGTACCCATGTAGGAAAATTAACTTGTGTTCCACGGATGTTAATTGTGCCAACCGATAAATGGATACCCTTTAGGTTTCAAAGAAGACAATATCCTTTATCTGTGTGCTTTGCTATGACTATTAATAAGAGCCAAGGCCAGTCTCTAAGTCATGTTGGTTTGTTTCTTGAAAGACCTGTTTTCAGTCATGGACAGTTGTATGTTGCACTATCGAGGGTTAGAAGCAAGAGCGGTTTAAAGGTACTCATTGTAAACAAGGATAAGACTCTCGGAAATTCAACCAAAAATGTTGTGTACAAAGAAGTCTTGCAATATTTGTAGACTTAATCAATCAACACCACAATCAAACCAATCATTCAACTCAAAGGTACCTTTTAATCTCAGTTACTTTTTATTAATATTAATAAAAAAATTTTAATTAGTGACATTGTTCTGTTAAAAAAATGGTTAACTTTGTTGACTCCCATAAGCATTTTAACTTCTACTATTAAATAAATAATTAGTATATGATTAAAAATGTATTTTGTCATTTTCTAATATGTGTGACGTGATCAGTGGCGTAGCCAGGATTTCGAATGAGTGGTGTCATAAAATAATATCAATAGGTATCAAGTCTCAAAAATTTCAATGGCAAAATATGTTCGTTAATATATATAAAAAATAAGTTACCATTCATCACAAATGTCCTCTACGATATTTTTGTCCCTGAAAACGCTCCATAATTGCTTCATCTTTAACACTAGCTAACCCTCTCTTTCTGTGGCACCTAGAAGACAAACGTTCAGGAAATCATCATTCATTCTATTATGCAAATCTGATTTTACAAGCTTCATGGTCGAAAAACACTTCTCGAGCGTTGCAGTTGCAATGGGCAAAACCAAAACAAGCTTTAATAATCGATTAACATAACTAATAAATGTAAAATATATTGATTATCACCTTAACAATTACAGTAGTATTCAACTCTTTTAGGCTCTTCGCTTCGATGGAAAACACAAATGAAAGATAGCCTCGATCAATATTTTAATTATGTCAATTGAATTAGTGAATTACGGAGTACTATTTTTTATTTATTTATTGTTATTATTATAATATATAACTTCAGTTTCATTTTGTCAGACTAGAGGCGGTTTCCTTCTTCTACAATTTAATACTCCGTAATAAAGTAATTAAAAGAATAGTAATATTTGTATCTTTTGGGCTTTGTGTTTGATCTAAAACAAATACGGAGACCCAGTAACATATTACGGAGTATTATTATTTTATTTTTAATTCAATTAGTGGGGTCTTTATCGAATGGGATGGGGTCAAACTTGACAAATCCAAGACTTCTACCATCTATACTACTATATATTAAAGGCTCTCTTGAAATCTCAGTGGTGTCAATTGACACCTCTCACATGAACATGGCTCCGCCACTGGACGTGATTTGATTTTCTTACAATGATGGTTATGAAGCAAGAACAATCCGATACTATTGATGGCTGATAATAGGGTGTATGTGGTTTTCTTATTTGTTTTAATGATTATTTAGTCATGTTGATGTTGCAGCTAAGAGATACACACGAGGTTTTAGGCTGTTTACAACGAGACCATATCATGCTTAAAGAACGAGACCATATCAAGCTTATGGTTAACTTGTGTATTTTTATCTATGGAAACTGTGTACATTCGTTTTTAGCTCACTTTCCTTTTTTACCATTTTGGTTTATAAATGCTCCATTTTAGTCTAAATGTGCCTCCGGTTGTGATCCATATCATTCATATGTATTTCTTTATCAATATTTAGTTATCCAAATCATATGTACATGACGTTAATGAGTAGCCGTGCATCGCACGGGCTCAAAACCTAGTATACATATATATCAAAGTATGTTCAAAATATATTTACAACACTTTTAATACATTTTGATGTTTTAAGTTTATTAAGTCAGCTGTCCTCGTTAGTAACCTACAACTAGTTGTCCACAGTTAGATGTACAGAAATAAATCGATAAATATTATCTTGAATCAATCCACGACCCAGTGTATACGTATCTCAGTATTGATCACAACTCAAACTATATATATTTTGGAATCAACCTCAACCCTGTATAGCTAACTCCAACATTCACATATAGAGTGTCTATGGTTGTTCCGAAATATATATAGATGTGTCGACATGATAGGTCGAAACATTGTATACGTGTCTATGGTATCTCAAGATTACATAATATACAATACAAGTTGATTAAGTTATGGTTGGAATAGATTTGTTACCAATTTTCACGTAGCTAAAATGAGAAAAATTATCCAATCTTGTTTTACCCATAACTTCTTCATTTTAAATCCGTTTTGAGTGAATCAAATTGCTATAGTTTCATATTGAACTCTATTTTATGAATCTAAACAGAAAAAGTATAGGTTTATAGTCAGAAATATAAGTTACAAGTCATTTTTGTAAAGGTAGTCATTTCAGTCGAAAGAACGACGTCTAGATGACCATTTTAGAAAACATACTTACACTTTGAGTTTAACCATGATTTTTGGATATAGTTTCATGTTCGTAAGAAAAATCATTTTCCCAGAAGAACAACTTTTAAATCAAAGTTTATCATAGTTTTTAATTAACTAACCCAAAACAGCCCGCGGTGTTACTACGACGACGTAAATTCGGTTTTACAGTGTTTTTCGTGTTTCCAGGTTTTAAATCATTAAGTTAGCATATCATATAGATATAGAACATGTGTTTAGTTGATTTTAAAAGTCAAGTTAGAAGGATTAACTTTTGTTTGCGAACAAGTTTAGAATTAACTAAACTATGTTCTAGTGATTACAAGTTTAAACCTTCGAATAAGATAGCTTTATATGTATGAATCGAATGATGTTATGAACATCATTACTACCTTAAGTTCCTTGGATAAACCTACTGGAAAAGAGAAAAATGGATCTAGCTTCAACGGATCCTTGGATGGCACGAAGTTCTTGAAGCAGAATCATGACACGAAAACAATTTTAAGTAAGATTTCCACTCGAAATAAGATTGTTATAGTTATAGAAATTGAATTAAAGTTTGAATATGATTATTACCTTGTATTAGAAAGATAACCTACTGTAAATAACAGAGATTTCTTGATCTTGGATGATTACTTGGAATGGATTTAGAAAACTTGGAAGTAAACTTGCAATCTTGGAAGTATTCTTGATTTTATGAAACTAGAACTTTTGGAATTTATGAAGAACACTTAGAACTTGAAGATAGAACTTGAGAGAGATCAATTAGATGAAGAAAATTGAAGAATGAAAGTGTTTGTAGGTGTTTTTGGTCGTTGGTGTATGGATTAGATATAAAGGATATGTAATTTTGTTTTCATGTAAATAAGTCATGAATGACTACTCATATTTTTGTAATTTTATGAGATATTTCATGCTAGTTTCCAAATGATGGTTCCCACATGTGTTAGGTGACTCACATGGGCTGCTAAGAGCTGATCATTGGAGTGTATATACCAATAGTACATACATCTAAAAGCTGTGTATTGTACGAGTACGAATACGGGTGCATACAAGTAGAATTGTTGATGAAACTGAACAAGGATGTAATTGTAAGCATTTTTGTTAAGTAGAAGTATTTTGATAAGTGTCTTGAAGTCTTTCAAAAGTGTATGAATACATATTAAAACACTACATGTAAATACATTTTAACTGAGTCGTTAAGTCATCGTTAGTCGTTACATGTAAGTGTTGTTTTGAAACCTTTAGGTTAACGATCTTGTTAAATGTTGTTAACCCAATGTTTATAATATCAAATGAGATTTTAAATTATTATATTATCATGATATTATCATGTATGAATATCTCTTAATATGATATATATACATTAAATGTCTTTACAACGATAATCGTTACATATATGTCTCGTTTAAAAATCATTAAGTTAGTAGTCTTGTTTTTACATATGTAGTTCATTGTTAATATACTTAATGATATGTTTACTTATCATAATATCATGTTAACTATATATATATATATATATATATATATATATATATATATATATATATATATATATATATATATATATATATATATATATATCGATATATATGTCATCATATAGTTTTTACAAGTTTTAACGTTCGTGAATCACCGGTCAACTTGGGTGGTCAATTGTCTATATGAAACATATTTCAATTAATCAAGTCTTAACAAGTTTAATTGCTTAACATGTTGGAAACATTTAATCATGTAAATATCAATCTCAATTAATATATATAAACATGGAAAAGTTCGGGTCACTACAGTACCTACCCGTTAAATAAATTTAGTCCCGAAATTTTAAGCTGTTGAAGGTGTTGACGAATCTTCTTGAAATAGATGCGGGTATTTATTCTTCATTTGATCTTCACGCTCCCAGGTGAACTCGGGTCCTCTACGAGCATTCCATCGAACCTTAACAATTCGTATCTTGTTTTGCTTAAGTCTTTTAACCTCACGATCCATTATTTTGACGGGTTCTTCGATGAATTGAAGTTTTTCGTTGATTTGGATTTCATCTAACGGAATAGTGAGATCTTCTTTAGCAAAACATTTCTTCAAATTCGAGACGTGGAAAGTGTTATGTACATCTGCGAGTTGTTGAGGTAACTCAAGTTGGTAAGCTACTGGTCCGACACGATCAATAATCTTGAATGGTCCAATATACCTTGGATTTAATTTCCCTCGTTTACCAAATCGAACAACGCCTTTCCAAGGTGCAACTTTAAGCATGACCATCTCTCCAATTTCAAATTCTGTATCTTTTCTTTTAATGTCAGCGTAGCTCTTTTATCGACTTTGGGCGGTTTTCAACCGTTGTTGAATTTGGATAATCTTCTCGGTAGTTTCTTGTATTATCTTCGGACCCGTAATCTGTCTATCCCCCACTTCACTCCAACAAATCGGAGACCTACACTTTCTTCCATAAAGTGCTTCAAACGGCGCCATCTCAATGCTTGAATGGTAGCTGTTGTTGTAGGAAAATTCTGCTAACGGTAGATGTCGATCCCAACTGTTTCCAAAATCAATAACACATGCTCGTAGCATATCTTCAAGCGTTTGTATCGTCCTTTCACTCTGCCCATCAGTTTGTGGATGATAGGTAGTACTCATGTCTAGACGATTTCCTAATACTTGCTGTAATGTCTGCCAGAATCTTGAAATAAATCTGCCATCCCTATCAGAGATAATAGAGATTGGTATTCCATGTCTAGAGACGACTTCCTTCAAATACAGTCGTGCTAACTTCTCCATCTTGTCATCTTCTCTTATTGGCAGGAAGTGTGCTGATTTGGTGAGACGATCAACTATTACCCAAATAGTATCAAAACCACTTGCAGTCCTTGGCAATTTAGTGATGAAATCCATGGTAATGTTTTCCCATTTCCATTCCGGGATTTCGGGCTGTTGAAGTAGACCTGATGGTTTCTGATGTTCAGCTTTGACCTTAGAACACGTCAAACATTCTCCTACGTATTTAGCAACATCGGCTTTCATACCCGGCCACCAAAAATGTTTCTCGAGATCCTTGTACATCTTCCCCGTTCCAGGATGTATTGAGTATCTGGTTTTATGAGCTTCTCTAAGTACCATTTCTCTCATATCTCCAAATTTTGGTACCCAAATTCTTTCAGCCCTATACCGGGTTCCGTCTTCTCGAATATTAAGATGCTTCTCCGATCCTTTGGGTATTTCATCCTTTAAATTTCCCTCTTTTAAAACTCCTTGTTGCGCCTCCTTTATTTGAGTAGTAAGGTTATTATGAATCATTATATTCATAGATTTTACTCGAATGGGTTCTCTGTCCTTCCTGCTCAAGGCATCGGCTACCACATTTGCCTTCCCCGGGTGGTAACGAATCTCAAAGTCGTAATCATTCAACAATTCAATCCATCTACGCTGCCTCATATTCAATTGTTTCTGATTAAATATGTGTTGAAGACTTTTGTGGTCGGTATATATAATACTTTTGACCCCATATAAGTAGTGCCTCCAAGTCTTTAATGCAAAAACAACCGCGCCTAATTCCAAATCATGCGTCGTATAATTTTGTTCGTGAATCTTCAATTGTCTAGACGCATAAGCAATTACCTTCGTTCGTTGCATTAATACACAACCGAGACCTTGCTTTGATGCGTCACAATAAATCACAAAATCATCATTCCCTTTAGGCAATGACAATATAGGTGCCGTGGTTAGCTTTTTCTTCAATAACTGAAACACTTTCTCTTGTTCATCATTCCATTCAAATTTCTTCCCTTTATGCGTTAATGCATTCAAGGGTTTTGCTATTCTGGAAAAGTCTTGGATGAACCTTCTGTAGTAACCAGCTAGTCCTAAAAACTGGCGTATGTGTTTCGGAGTTTTTGGGGTTTCCCACTTTTCAACAGTTTCTATCTTTGCCGGATCCACCGTAATACCTTCTTTGTTCACTATGTGACCGAGGAATTGAACTTCTTCCAAACAAAATGCACACTTTGAAAACTTAGCGTACAGTTTTTCTTTCCTCAATACTTCTAGCACTTTTCTCAAATGTTCTTCGTGCTCTTGATCATTCTTTGAGTAAATAAGTATGTCAACGATGAAAACAATGACAAACTTGTCAAGATATGGCCCACACACTCGGTTCATGAGGTCCATGAACACAGCTGGTGCGTTAGTCAACCCAAATGGCATAACCATAAACTCGTAATGACCATAACGCGTCCTAAAAGCAGTTTTCGGAATATCATCCTCCTTTACTCGCATTTGATGATATCCAGAACGTAAATCAATCTTTGAATAAACTGACGAGCCTTGTAGTTGATCAAACAAGTCGTCAATTCTCGGCAGTGGATAATGGTTTTTGATGGTAAGTTTGATCAACTCTCTGTAGTCAATACACAACCTAAATGTACCATCCTTCTTCTTGACAAACAAAACAGGAGCTCCCCATGGTGATGTGCTTGGTCGAATGAAACCACGCTCTAAAAGTTCTTGTAATTGGCTTTGCAGTTCTTTCATCTCGCTGGGTGCGAGTCTGTAAGGAGCACGAGCTATTGGTGCAGCTCCTGGTACAAGATCTATTTGAAATTCAACGGATCGATGTGGGGATAATCCCGGTAATTCTTTCGGAAATACATCGGGAAATTCTTTTGCAATGGGAACATCATTGATGCTCTTTTCTTCAGTTTGTACTTTCTCGACGTGTGCTAGAACAGCATAGCAACCTTTTCTTATTAGTTTTTGTGCCTTCAAATTACTAATAAGATGTAGCTTCGTGTTGCCCTTTTCTCCTACACCATTAAGGGTTTTCCTTTTTCTCGTATAATGCGAATTGCATTTTTGTAACAAACAATCCCTGCTTTCACTTCTTTCAACCAGTCCATACCGATTATCACATCAAAACTCCCTAACTCTACTGGTATCAAATCAATCTTAAATGTTTCGCTAACCAGTTTAATTTCTCGATTCCGACATATATTATCTGCGGAAATTAATTTACCATTTGCTAATTCGAGTAAAAATTTACTATCCAAAGGCGTCAATGGACAACTTAATTTAGCACAAAAATCTCTACTCATATAGCTTCTATCCGCACCCGAATCAAATAAAACGTAAGCAGATTTATTGTCAATAAGAAACGTACCCGTAACAAGCTCCGGGTCTTCCTGTGCCTCTGCCGCATTAATATTGAAAACTCTTCCGCGGCCTTGTCCATTCGTGTTCTCCTGGTTCGGGCAATTTCTAATAATGTGGCCCGGTTTTCCACATTTATAACAAACTACATTGGCATAACTTGCTCCGACACTACTTGCTCTGCCATTACTCGTTCCGACACCATTTGTTCCGTTCGTTCTGTTAACCCCTGGTTCGTAGACCTCACACTTCGCCGCGCTATGACCATTTCTTTTACACTTGTTGCAAAATTTGGTGCAGAACCCCGAGTGATACTTTTCACACCTTTGGCATAGCTGCTTCTGATTGTTGTTGTTGTTGCGGTTGTTATTGTTGTTGGGATGATTGTTGTAGTTGATGTTGTTGCTGTTGTTGTTGTTGTTGTTGTTGTTGTTGTTGTTGGGCCGTTTGTTGTAGTTGCGATTGATGTTGCGATTGTTGGGATAATTGTTGCGATTATTGTTGTAATTGCTGTTGTTGTTGTATTGGTGATTATTATCACCGTTTTCCTCCCACTTTCTTTTGACTTGCTTCACATTGGCCTCTTCAGCCGTCTATTCTTTAATTCTTTCCTCAATCTGGTTCACTAGTTTGTGAGCCATTCTACATGCCTGTTGTATGGAGGAGGGCTCGTGTGAACTTATATCTTCATGGATTCTTTCCTGTAATCCTTTCACAAACGCGTCGATCTTCTCTTCCTCATCTTCGAACGCTCTCGGACACAATAGGCACAATTCTGTGAATCGTCTTTCGTACGTGGTAATATCAAATCCTTGGGTTCGTAACCCTCTAAGTTCTGTCTTGAGCTTATTGACCTCGGTTCTGGGACGGTACTTCTCGTTCATCAAGTGCTTGAATGCTGACCACGGTAGTACGTACGCATCGTCTTGTCCCACTTGCTCTAGATAGGTATTCCACCATGTTAACGCAGAACCTGTGAAGGTATGCATAGCGTACTTCACTTTGTCCTCTTCAGTACACTTACTTATGGCAAACACCGATTCGACCTTCTCGGTCCACCATTTCAATCCGATCGATCCTTCGGTTCCATCAAATTCCAAAGGTTTGCAGGCAGTGAATTCTTTGTAGGTGCATCCTACACGATTTCCTGTACTGCTAGATCCAAAGTTATTGTTGGTATGTAGCGCAGCCTGTACTGCGGCTATGTTTGAAGCTAGAAAATTACGGAATTCCTCTTCATTCATATTCACGATGTGTCGAGTAGTCGGTGTCATTTCCTTCAAAATAGTCAAATGGAACAAGTTAATCATACAGAATATTAAGAGTAGTTAATAGTATTTCGTAGTATAATATGAACTCATTTATAAAAGCTTTTTCTTCATATTAGCGTTTTATAAGTTTAAATTCGGGTAGTACCTACCCGTTATGTTCATACTTAGTAGCTAATATACAATTCAACTACTACAATTCTATATGAAAAACTGATTATAATAATATTTCGCGTTCAAACTTTTACACAATATTTTACAAACTTACAATACCACTTATTTTACATATAGCATGAAATATAGCACACAATAAATTTGATACAAGATGGTTGTGAAGATAATTCTAGCTAGTACACAAGTCGTTCAGCAAAGGCAATAAAGACACGTAATTCATACGTCCAGAAACAAGTCATGCATTCTGGTTTTACTAGGACTACTTCCCATCCTTGGTCTTGTGGAACATAACCGTTATGGCCGTTGATAAGATAGCGTGTTGTAACGTCGTCAAAGGGGCGAGGGTAATGTCCAACAGTCCCGTAACAATCTAAAAACCTCATTTCTTACCCCAATTATCGACTCCGTCACTTGTGGGAACGTTTTGTTTAATAGTTGTAGCCCGATGTTCTTGTTCTCACTTTGGTGAGAAGCGAACATTACTAATCTGTAAGCATAACATGCTTCTTTATGTTGCATGTTAGCCGCTTTTTTCTAAATCATGAAGTCCAATATTCGGATATATTGAGTCAAAATAATTTCTTAACCCATTGCGTAAAATAGCATTTGGGTTCCCCGCAATATATGCATCAAAGTAAACACATCGTAACTTATGGATTTCCCAATGTGATATCCCCCATCTTTCAAACGAAAGTCTCTTATAAACCAAGGCATTCTTGGAACGTTCTTCGAATGTCTTACAAACTGATTTCGCCGTAAATAGTTTTGCCGAAGAATTCTGACCGACTCTAGACAAGATTTCATCAATCATGTCTCCGGGTAGGTCTCTTAAAATATTGGGTTGTCTATCCATTTTGTGTTTTTATACTGTAAAATAAACAACAGTTAGATTCATAAAAAAATACTTATTAATACAAGCAATTTTTACATATATCATAAAGCATAAGCACACTATATTACATATATTACACCACACGAATACAACTATATTATTCCGACTCGCTCGTTTCTTCTTCTTCAATTTTGGTTCGTTTTGCCAAGTTTCTAGGGATATATGATGTTCCCCTAATACGAGTCGTCGTTTTCCACATTGGTTTAGAAAAACCTGGTGGTTTAGAGGTTCCCGGGTCATTGTTACAACTTAAGGACTTCGGGGGTTGACGATACATATAAAGTTCATCGGGGTTGGAATTAGATTTCTCTATTTTTATGCCCTTTCCCTTATTATTTTCTTTTGCCTTTTTAAATTCAGTTGGGGTAATTTCTATAACATCATCAGAATTCTCGTCGGAATCCGATTCATCGGAGAATTGGTAATCCTCCCAATATTGTGCTTCCTTGGCGGAAATACCATTGACCATAATTAACCTTGGTCGGTTGGTTGAGGATTTTCTTTTACTTAACCGTTTTATTATTTCCCCCACCGGTTCTATTTCTTCTTCCGGTTCCGATTCTTCTTCCGGTTCCGATTCTTCTTCCGGTTCTGTGACGACCCGGAAATTTCCGACTAAATTTAAACTTTATCTTTATATTATTCTGACACGATAAGCAATGTTTGTTAAGTTAAATCTCAAGGATTTTAAACTATGTTTATACATTCATTTAAACCTCGACCAAATTCCAATGATTCACGAACCATTAAATGAACATATATGAATATGTATGTATATGTGTATATATTATAAATTGAAAATGTCAACAAAGTATTTAAACGTATAATGTTTTACATGAACGTATTTGTTTCAATATGATTATCGACGAAATTAAAAAAATATATATTAAATGATTGAATTATCAGAAACATTGAATTATGATTACAAGTCTCTGTTGAGAGGTCCACTATGATTGAGAAAATCTATTCCTTTTAACGATATTCGGAATAATTTGTAAAGCTATTTATAAATAAAAAAAAAAGTGTCATTTACGAAAGTTAGACAAAAGTTAGTGGAGAATTGGTTTCCATAATATTCTATTAATCTATTTTCAAACGTACAAAAACGTTTTCAGTTTAAAAAGAACTTTATTATTAAAATGTATATAACTTTTATAAATATCTAGAATCACTTTTAACAACTCATTACTTAACCAGTATAATAAATATAACGATATTTATATTTTATTTCATTAAATATATATAACGATTTAAATTAATATTATATATATTTATACGCATATTATACATACATAGTTTTTATACTTTTACTATACTTTAACTTTACCTTTACTTTACTTTTACTTTACTTTAACTTTAATAATTCACTTTAATGATTCATACTTTAATAATTCACTTTAATAATTCATACTTTAATAATTCACTTTAATAATTCATACTTTAATAATTCACTTTAATAATTCAAAAATCTATTATAAATAGAATTCAATAGGTTTCATTATTTCATAGAAACTTGAAAATATATTTCTCTAAACTCTCTCAATCGATTTACATATATATATATATTTGCTCTGTATTATTTCAAGATATTGTTAGTATACATAAAATATTACGACGGAGTGCTGTCCGAGTGATTTCAAAATAGTTTTTTGAATGAGTCGAAGCTAAGGAAATTATGGGTTATAGCTATGGAGGTGATGGGTATGGTTCATGGGTATGCTCGTGAGGTCAATCTAGTGTTTATCATATCCGTTGCGTCTATGTACTTTCCTGCAATATTGAATCTCAATATTGATACGTTCGTGAATCCGAGGCCAACCTTGCACTTGTTAAATGACGTTATATGTATTTTTACTACGAAATACAGTATGGTGAGTTTCATTTGCTCCCTTTTATATATATTTTTGGGACTGAGAATACATGCGCTGTTTTTATAAATGTTTTACAAAATAGGCACAAGTACTAAAACTAATTCTACGTGGGTTTAAACCAGAAATATACCCTTAGCTTGGTAACATTAAACTACTTGTCTATGTACGGTAGGCGCGAATCCTAAAGATAGATCTATTGGGCCTGACAAACCCCATCCTGACTATGGGATGCTTTAGTACTTCGAGGTTATTTTAAACACACCTGATCTGGTGTACTTCAGAGGGTAAAACATGAACGTTAAGGCTTGTTACCGGGTGCCTACAACTTATAGAATACTTATATACACTTGTGAGTGTACATATAATTATAAACGAAAATCTTATGGTCTATTAATATATTGAAATGATTGTTATGATAAACCTATGAACTCACCAACCTTTTGGTTGACACTTTAAAGCATGTTTATTCTCAGGTATTAAAGAAATCTTCCGCTGTGCATTAGCTCATTTTAAGGATATTACTTGGAGTCATTCATGGCATATTTTGAAAGACGTTGCATTCAAGTCATTGAGTTCATCAAGATTATTATTATTAAGTCAATTATAGTTGGATGTATTATGAAATGGTGTGCATACCGTCAATTTTCGTTGTAAAGAAAGTTTGTCTTTTAAAAACGAATGCAATGTTTGTAAAATGTATCATATAGAGGTCAAATACCTCGCGATGTAATCAACTATTGTGAATCGTTTATAATGTATATGAACGGGTCCTTTCAGTTGGTATCAGAGCGGTGGTCTTAGCGAACCAGGTCTGCATTAGTGTGTCTAACTGATAGTCGTTAGGATGCATTAATGAGCTTGGACTTCGACCGTGTCTGCATGTCAAAAGTTTTGCTTATCATTTTTATCGGAAATTGCCTGCTTATCATTCTTAGTCTAAACACGTCTTAGTGCATTGATTGCATGAATAGTGTATAGACAAAATTCATATCTTAGCGTATCTGCTAATCCATATCTTAGTGTATCTGTTACTGTAAACTTTGCCTGACATAATCTACAAAATCTTTTGCGCTATATATATAGATATTCTATGTAATTTGAATACCACCCGATAGCCAAAAAATCATTTCATATCGAAAAATCCTTTATTCAATCGAACGAAATAGAATTCGTCATTAGTTCAAGTCCCTCGAATTCCGATATGGAATCCCACTCAAGCTCCGAAAGCAGTGTGACCGGAATGGATCAACCAATTAGCCATCATCTATTCTGGATGAATTGGAGATGGGTTCGTAGCCTCCTCAATCATTGGAGATAAAAAGAAGGTGATCCCTTCCATCCACCACATTGCCCTCTTGGCGATGAACCTGAAGCACTTACCGGCGAACCGGTCCGAAACACCATTTTCTCTCTCATTTCCAGAGTATCTCGTCACGATTATATACTACATCAAAATCTAGATTTTATTTATCCGCTTGTCCGAACCGACAATCACCCCGGTGTAATAAGAGAAGTCAACGAGCTTCGCGCTCGAGTAGTGGCTTTAGAGAATATGGTGCAAGGGTTACAAACACCAACAGCAGCACCATCAGCATAACCAGTACCACCATCAGCAACACCAACAATACCATCACCACCACCAACAGTAACATCCGCATCCCACACTTCAACATCACAACCTATATCCCACGAGTACCAATGACATACACTCTATAGATACCAAGGAATACCAACAACAACAAACGATGAAGTATTGATTCATAACTTTATTGGAGAAACATTTTGCTACGATTATGTAGTCTCTAAAGTCTTAGAGATTATCTATTCTAGCCCTAACCATAAATTAGATGAGTGAACCCAAATGATAGAAGGAAGAGTAGAAACCCTGACAAGAATGATGTGTGGTTTACAAGCTAGACTTGATTTACCAACAGCATCAACAGTACCATAAACATCACCAGTACAGTCAGTGCCATCAGCATTGTCAGAATCAGCAACACCTATAACATCACAAACTCCGTCAATTCAAGAATCACCGTGGACATCATTATAAATCAACAACAAGTATGTCATATCAATGAGTTATGAAGTATTAACTCATTTTCACTGAAGGATTTATATGTATATCTTATATATATAAATTTTTAGACCATAATAAATCTTTCCGTACTAAGCTATTATGTGTGAATCTTAACTACTCGGTTAATTCATGTTACTAATATGCAATAATGTACGTCCTTCGTCCACAACTTAACCATCATTAACTACAATCTCTGCCTCAATTCAATAAATCCCAATTCATAATAAATCAAATGAATTATTCAAATATAAGTTTGATTTTTCACTTTCATCGTCGATGTACTCGAAACTTTTCAAATAACATTATTCGTACCTTGCGAAATTCACAAGAATTCCACAAACACCAACAAATAACGAAGTATTAATTCATAATTTCAATTTTATTGAATAAATACTCCGTAAAAGTTATGTATTTTCTAAAGTCTTTAGGGATTACTCAATTCTAGTTTCAACCGTAAATCAAATGAGTTTAATTTAATATTAACTCATTAAATCTATGTTACATCTGAAGAAAATATACATATATATATTTTCATAAAGACTGTAATAAAATTCTTTTGTACAAAATATTAATTGTGAATTTTTATAACGGGTAGGTAATACCCGAGAGATATATAAATTCACAATTAATATGTTACATTCTTCGAATCTGATTAAGCAAATTATCAACTATACTTCCTACTTTCACAATAATATACATTCATTCATAAAAATCAAAACAACCATACTCATTTAAATTCAATTACATATTCTGATTTTGAAATTGCAAAATTTAATTCGAGATATAAACAGTATCATCACTCTGAGATTCTTACATCTTTCAAAGCTATACTTTGGCTTCAAAACTGTGTTAGAACATCATATGTATATTAATGATTACAAACTGTGTTCAAACTCTCTGAAGTTTTCGAAGACACTTCAAACAATGAATAATCGAGATGATGATCCAACCACATATTACCCACAGTTATGTACGTAAAAGCTCTCGAAGCCAAAGTCATAGTTCTACGCGTATCCGTGTCAGACCCTTTGGCCTTTATTAGCAAAAATGACTTTTCAATTCCTTTTCAAAGTAGCCAGTTTTATCACAGCTCCAGCAAGTCAACTTCGACTTTTCAGTCGGACTAGTCTTATTATAACCTCGATAGATACGTTGCCCTTTCGTCATCGTTACTGGAGAACCTTTCATATCTCTCCACCTTAGCAATAAACTTACCAACAAATTCAATTATCTTTGACTTTTTGAAAAATCATTATATTTATTGAAATCACATCATTTACTCATTCGCATCTTGTAACGAGAATTGTCATACGAATCATCGGAAATCAGCAACCAATATTTTGAAATCTCGCAGTATGTCTACGCCAACAGTTATATGTGTACGTAAAACGTCTATCTCCTGGACTTACATACTTTGAATGTGAAGTTCTGAAAAATATTTTGAACTGCAAACTAGTTCTTAAAATGCTGACGAAGCATCAAAAACTGTAAATGATCTTAACAGTAAAAAGTTTGATGACAAAGAATAATAAGGTGGTAAAGCTGAGAAAAAGAGAAGGTTTGGAACTGGAAAACGGATTGAACAGACTATGAAGGAGGCTGTGGACAAATCACAAAGACTAAATCTGCCTTCAAAGAATCCAAATGATTCAGTGCCTGCTAAAGTCATTAACGAATACCTTACTCTTTATTCTAAACCTTTACAGACAAATCTTCATCATCATCCATCAATATTAGAAATTCTAAGATATTATCATAACTTTCATTATAAATATCTGCGATATTTCTGAAGATATTTTCACAACTAATCTTATCTGAAGTCATTTATCTCTTTGCGCTATCAGTGTTACATCATATAAGAAACTATTAGTTTCTATATTCTATAAACTTTCGAGTTTAAAATAGAAATATTTTTGAAGTAGTGTTGGGAACTGAAGCATGAATTAGTATAATATAATGACACTTGATCAACGTGATTATATTACGGTAAGTCATGTTGAGTTCTAAATGGAACGTGATGATTCACAGATCATAACGTCATCATGTGCCATGTTACACGACTCTTGTATTCTCTTCAACCTCTAAAATATCAAGAAAATATTTCTTGATGATTCGGTCTTTTCCAGAATATTCTGGTAATTTGACAAATCAAGATCGTGCCATTACAAATTTCCTTCTTAGAACATTAACTATGTTCATTCTGAAATTCATATCTGCGAATACTGGACCATTACAAACGTTGCTTAATCGTAAGAAGAAGAAACGAAAGGACAAAACTCCAAAATAGAAATTGGAGTATAAATCGCAGCAAATAGAAGGGAGCATTAAATGTGGATGTCAATGATTATAGAAGACAGAAGCAGGGGCTTTGAAATATAAGGGCAGATATAAAACCCAACAACCACCCAAAAATTATAAACCGTATATATCGATGCATATAGCAATATAAAGACATAAAAGAACTAAAAACACTATAAAACCGAGAGTATAGTAGAACTAAATAGATTCTTCCGGAGGCAGATGAAAAAGAAGAACGACAGATATGAAAGTGAGGAGTATATTGAGAATCAGTACTGGATGAAGCATATTGATAAATACTTTAAAATATGAGTTGAGGGAGAAAGAATAGAATGTGTGAGTTGTAAGGAAACGAAGGAGGTGGATTTATAGTGAAATACACGACAGAGAAATCAAGATGGATTATCACATTAATTCGAAGAGAATCATAATCTCCTTAATATAGATTACAAAGGTTTTCTTTAAATTCGGAGATCAATTGTGATGACGTCAAAAGATATGACGAATCACTATAATCTTATTTCCTTCATTTACGATAACTTCCCTCATACGCTTCGAGTAATCAAATTATGTTATCCATACTTCTTAGACATGATAAAACTTTATAATCGTCATAATAACATTCTCATTGTTAGTCATGACGACCTCTATCAAATTTCGGGGACGAAATTTCTTTAACGGGTAGGTACTGTGACGACCCGAAAATTTCCGACTAAATTTAAACTTTATCTTTATATTATTCTGACACGATAAGCAATGTTTGTTAAGTTAAATCTCAAGGATTTTAAACTATGTTTATACATTCATTTAAACCTCGACCAAATTCCAATGATTCTCGAACCATTAAATGAACATATATGAATATGTATGTATATGTGTATATATTATAAATTGAAAATGTCAACAAAGTATTTAAACGTATAATGTTTTACATGAACGTATTTGTTTCAATATGATTATCGATGAAATTAAAAAAATATATATTAAATGATTGAATTATCAGAAACATTGAATTATGATTACAAGTCTCTGTTGAGAGGTCCACTATGATTGAGAAAATCTATTCCTTTTAACGATATTCGGAATAATTTGTAAAGCTATTTATAAATAAAAACAAAAGGTGTCATTTACGAAAGTTAGACAAAAGTTAGTGGAGAATTGGTTTCCATAATATTCTATTAATCTATTTTCAAACGTACAAAAACGTTTTCAGTTTAAAAAGAACTTTATTATTAAAACGTATATAACTTTTATAAATATCTAGAATCACTTTTAACAACTCATTACTTAACCAGTATAATAAATATAACGATATTTATATTTTATTTCATTAAATATATATAACGATTTAAATTAATATTATATATATTTATACGCGTATTATACATACATAGTTTTTATACTTTTGCTATACTTTAACTTTACCTTTACTTTACTTTTACTTTACTTTAACTTTAATAATTCACTTTAATAATTCATACTTTAATAATTCACTTTAATAATTCATACTTTAATAATTCACTTTAATAATTCAAAAATCTATTATAAATAGAATTCAATAGGTTTCATTATTTCATAGAAACTTGAAAATATATTTCTCTAAACTCTCTCAATCGATTTACATATATATATATATTTGCTCTGTATTATTTTAAGATATTATTAGTATACATAAAATATTACGACGGAGTGCTGTCCGAGTGATTTCAAAATAGTTTTTTGAATGAGTCGAAGCTAAGGAAATTATGGGTTATAGCTATGGAGGTGATGGGTATGGTTCATGGGTATGCTCGTGAGGTCAATCTAGTGTTTATCATCTCCGTTGCGTCTATGTACTTTCCTGCAATATTGAATCTCAATATTGATACGTTCGTGAATCCGAGGCCAACCTTGCACTTGTTAAATGACGTTATATGCATTTTTACTACGAAATACAGTATGGTGAGTTTCATTTGCTCCCTTTTATATATATTTTTGGGACTGAGAATACATGCGCTGTTTTTATAAATGTTTTACAAAATAGGCACAAGTACTAAAACTAATTCTACGTGGGTTTAAACCAGAAATATACCCTTAGCTTGGTAACATTAAACTACTTGTCTATGTACGGTAGGCGCGAATCCTAAAGATAGATCTATTGGGCCTGACAAACCCCATCCTGACTATGGGATGCTTTAGTACTTCGAGGTTATTTTAAACACACCTGATCTGGTGTACTTCAGAGGGTAAAACATGAACGTTAAGGCTTGTTACCGGGTGCCTACAACTTATAGAATACTTTTATACACTTGTGAGTGTACATATAATTATAAACGAAAATCTTGTGGTCTATTAATATATTGAAATGATTGTTATGATAAACCTATGAACTCACCAACCTTTTGGTTGACACTTTAAAGCATGTTTATTCTCAGGTATTAAAGAAATCTTCCGCTGTGCATTAGCTCATTTTAAGGATATTACTTGGAGTCATTCATGGCATATTTTGAAAGACGTTGCATTCAAGTCATTGAGTTCATCAAGATTATTATTAAGTCAATTATAATTGGATGTATTATGAAATGGTGTGCATACCGTCAATTTTCGTTGTAAAGAAAGTTTGTCTTTTAAAAACGAATGCAATGTTTGTAAAATGTATCATATAGAGGTCAAATACCTCGCGATGTAATCAACTATTGTGAATCATTTATAATGTATATGAACGGGTCCTTTTAGGTTCCGACTCTTCTTCCGGTTCCTCTTCGGGAACTTGTGAATCAGTCCACGAATCATTCCAATTTACATTTGACTCTTCATTATTATTAGGTGAGTCAATGAGACTTGTTCTAGAGGTAGACATCTATCACATAATATCAACCACGTTAAGAGATTAATATATCACATAATATTCACATGTTAAAAATATATAGTTTCCAACAAAAATGTTAAGCAATCATTTTTAAAGAAAACACGGTCGAAGTCCAGACTCACTAATGCATCCTAACAAACTCGATAAGACACACTAATGCAAATTTTCTGGTTCTCTAAGACCAACGCTCTGATACCAACTGAAATGTCCCGTTCTTATTGATTAAAAACGTTCCATATTAATTGATTTCGTTGCGAGGTTTTGACCTCTATATGAGACGTTTTTCAAAGACTGCATTCATTTTTAAAACAAACCATAACCTTTATTTTATAAATAAAGGTTTAAAAAGCTTTACGTAGATTATCAAATAATGATAATCTAAAATATCCTGTTTACACACGACCATTACATAATGGTTTACAATACAAATATGTTACATCGAAATCAGTTTCTTGAATGCAGTTTTTACACAATATCATACAAACATGGACTCCAAATCTTGTCCTTATTTTAGTATGCAACAGCGGAAGCTCTTAGTATTCACCTGAGAATAAACATACTTTAAACGTCAACAAAAATGTTGGTGAGTTATAGGTTTAACCTATATATATATATATATCAAATCGTAACAATAGACCACAAGATTTCATATTTCAATACACATCCCATACATAGAGATAAAAATTATTCATATGGTGAATACCTGGTAATCGACATTAACAAGATGCATATATAAGAATATCCCCATCATTCCGGGACACCCTTCGGATATGATATAAATTTCGAAGTACTAAAGTATCCGGTACTTTGTATGGGGTTTGTTAGGCCCGATAGATCTATCTTTAGGATTCGCGTCAATTAGGGTGTCTGTTCCCTAATTCTTAGATTCCAGACTTAATAAAAAGGGGCATATTCGATTTCGATAATTCAACCATAGAATGTAGTTTCACGTACTTGTGTCTATTTTGTAAATCATTTATAAAACCTGCATGTATTCTCATCCCAAAAATATTAGATTTTAAAAGTGGGACTATAACTCACTTTCACAGATTTTTACTTCGTCGGGAAGTAAGACTTGGCCACTGGTTGATTCACGAACCTATAACAATATATACATATATATCAAAGTATGTTCAAAATATATTTACAACACTTTTAATACATTTTGATGTTTTAAGTTTATTAAGTCAGCTGTCCTCGTTAGTAACCTACAACTAGTTGTCCACAGTTAGATGTACAGAAATAAATCGATAAATATTATCTTGAATCAATCCACGACCCAGTGTATATGTATCTCAGTATTGATCACAACTCAAACTATATATATTTTGGAATCAACCTCAACCCTGTATAGCTAACTCCAACATTCACATATAGAGTGTCTATGGTTGTTCCGAAATATATATATATAAATGTGTCGACATGATAGGTCAAAACATTGTATACGTGTCTATGGTATCTCAAGATTACATAATATACAATACAAGTTAATTAAGTTATGGTTGGAATAGATTTGTTACCAATTTTCACGTAGCTAAAATGAGAAAAATTATCCAATCTTGTTTTACCCATAACTTCTTCATTTTAAATCCGTTTTGAGTGAATCAAATTGCTATGGTTTCATATTGAATTCTTTTATGAATCTAAACATAAAAAGTATAGGTTTATAGTCGGAAATATAAGTTACAAGTCATTTTTGTAAAGGTAGTCATTTCAGTCGAAAGAACGACGTCTAGATGACCATTTTAGAAAACATACTTACACTTTGAGTTTAACCATGATTTTTGGATATAGTTTCATGTTCATAAGAAAAATCATTTTCCCAGAAGAACAACTTTTAAATCAAAGTTTATCATAGTTTTTAATTAACTAACCCAAAACAGCCCGCGGTGTTACTACGACGGCGTAAATTCGGTTTTACAGTGTTTTTCGTGTTTCCAGGTTTTAAATCATTAAGTTAGCATATCATATAGATATAGAACATGTGTTTAGTTGATTTTAAAAGTCAAGATAGAAGGATTAACTTTTGTTTGCGAACAAGTTTAGAATTAACTAAACTATGTTCTAGTGATTACAAGTTTAAACCTTCGAATAAGATAGCTTTATATGTATGAATCGAATGATGTTATGAACATTATTACTACCTTAAGTTCCTTGGATAAACCTACTGAAAAAGAGAAAAATGGATCTAGTTTCAACGGATCCTTGGATGGCTCGAAGTTCTTGAAGCAGAATCATGACACGAAAACAATTTCAAGTAAGATTTCCACTCGAAATAAGATTGTTATAGTTATAGAAATTGAATTAAAGTTTGAATATGATTATTACCTTGTATTAGAAAGATAACCTACTGTAAATAACAGAGATTTCTTTATCTTGGATGATTACTTGGAATGGATTTAGAAAACTTGGAAGTAAAGTTGCAATCTTGGAAGTATTCTTGATTTTATGAAACTAGAACTTTTGGAATTTATGAAGAACACTTAGAACTTGAAGATAGAACTTGAGAGAGATCAATTAGATGAAGAAAATTGAAGAATGAAAGTGTTTGTAGGTGTTTTTGGTCGTTGGTGTATGGATTAGATATAAAGGATATGTAATTTTGTTTTCATGTAAATAAGTCATGAATGATTACTCATATTTTTATAATTTTATGAGATATTTCATGCTAGTTGCCAAATGATGGTTCCCACATGTGTTAGGTGACTCACATGGGCTGCTAAAAGCTGATCATTGGAGTGTATATACCAATAGTACATACATCTAAAAGCTGTGTATTGTACGAGTACGAATACGGGTGCATACAAGTAGAATTGTTGATGAAACTGAACGAGGATGTAATTTTAAGCATTTTTGTTAAGTAGAAGTATTTTGATAAGTGTCTTGAAGTCTTTCAAAAGTGTATGAATACATATTAAAACACTACATGTAAATACATTTTAACTGAGTCGTTAAGTCATCGTTAGTCGTTACATGTAAGTGTTGTTTTGAAACCTTTAGGTTAACGATCTTGTTAAATGTTGTTAACCCAATGTTTATAATATCAAATGAGATTTTAAATTATTATATTATCATGATATTATCATGTATGAATATCTCTTAATATGATATATATACATTAAATGTCTTTACAACGATAATCGTTACATATATGTCTCGTTTAAAAATCATTAAGTTAGTAGTCTTGTTTTTACATATGTAGTTCATTGTTAATATGCTTAATGATATGTTTACTTATCATAATATCATGTTAACTATATATATATCCATATATATATCATCATATAGTTTTTACAAGTTTTAACGTTCGTGAATCACCGGTCAACTCGGGTGGTCAATTGTCTATATGAAACATATTTCAATTAATCAAGTCTTAACAAGTTTGATTGCTTAACATGTTGGAAACATTTAATCATGTAAATATCAATCTCAATTAATATATATAAACATGGAAAAGTTCGGGTCACTACAGTAATAAGGTTATAGTGACGAATGTTGTAAGTTTGTAAGTCAAAATTCTGTCCGTGTAACACTACGCGATTAATACTCATTGTAAGTTATGTTCAACCTTTTTAAATTAATGTCTCGTAGCTAAGTTATTATTATGCTTATTTAAGCCGAAGTAACCGTGATGTTTGGCTAAATATTAAAGACGGGGTTATTGGGCTTTGTACCATAATTGGGGTTTGGACAAAAGAACGACACTTGTGGAAATTAGACTATGGGCTATTAATGGGCTTTATATTAACTAAACGATACCTCGTTAATTTAATATAAAGGTTACAATTTGACGTATCTATATATAACCTCATACGCTTAATCGGGTACGGTGGGCGGGATATCTATAAATACGAATTATCGTTCATTTTACCGAACACGGGAATGGATTAATAGTTAATGGACTCATTAAAATAGGGGTGGATTACATTCAAGGGTAATTGGTGTAATTGTTAACAAAGTAGTAAAACCTTGGATTACACGCGGTCGATAACCTGATGTATTCATTAAACAAAGTATTACGACCTTGTTACAGTTCGAATCCCCAATTAGTTGGAATATTTAATTTCGGACATAAGGATAATTTAATGAAGACTCTCGCACTTTATAATTATGACCGATGGACTATTATGGACAAAACTGTATGGAGATATCGAATAATCCAGGACATATGACAATTAACCCATGGTAATAAATTAAAATCAACACGTCAAACATCATGATTACGGAAGTTTAAATAAGCATAATTCCTTTATTTTATATCTTATCGCACTTTTAATTATCGTACTTTTAATTATCGCAATTTTATTTATCGTCATTTTATTTATCGCACTTTTAATTTATCGCATTTTAATTATCATCATTTACTTTACGCTTTAAATTAAGTCATTTTTATATTTGATATTTTACATTAGGTTTTAATTGTGATTTAAGTTTGAAATCGACAAACCGGTCATTAAACGGTAAGAACCCCCCTTTTATAATAATAATATTAATACTTATATATATATATATATATATATATATATATATATATATATATTTATACAAATATAGTTTAAAATATAGCGTTAAACTTGGCTAGCTCCCTGTGGAACGAACCGAACTTACTAAAAACTACACTACTGTACGATTAGGTACACTGCCTATAAGTGTTGTAGCAAGGTTTAGGTATATCCACTCTATAAATAAATAAATAACTTGTGTAAAATTGTATCGTATTTAATAGTATTTTGTAATAAAAAAATAACTATTTCGTATACACCTCGCATAACATCAAGTATTTTAAATTATTTTTGTAAAAATACATTTTAAATTAAAAAAAATATAAATATATATTAAATATATATATATATATATATATATATATATATATATTAAGAGTTGTTCAAAATATATAAAATTATAAAAATATTTCTATTTCTATTTTTAAAATATAAGTTTTTATTTATTTTATATACATACTTTATAAAAAAAATTAATAAAATTAAAATTTAGGCCGAGTCCGTTAAAAGCCCAAATCATTTCTGGAATTCTTGTCCATGCGACCGCATGAGCCTAATGAGAAAAATTCATGTGATCGCATGAAGGCTGTGATTGCTGCAATTAATACGGATTAGGGTTTAATTTAATTATTATTATTATTAACCCTAATTAGGTATTAGTTTTTAATTTTAAGTTTTAATTTATAACTTGTAATATTAAGTTTTTATTAATTATATAAAATTAATACTTTTAAAAAATATATTTTTATAAAAATAAGTAATTTTATTACTTTTATATCTTTTTATAAATTGTATATTTTAATCGTTTAATTTGTAATTTTTATCATTCGTAATTAGTTTAAATTTAGCTTTTGCGGTAGTTAATTTCTATTTCTAAATTCTTAGGCTTTGCCGTAAAATCCCTTAAGTGCCTTTTCTTTAGATTAAGATTTAGACGCTTAGAAATTTATGACATCGCTTATCGCTTTAGTTTTAATATATTTTAGTGCCTATTAAGTTATTGCCGTTTTGGATATAGAATTCTTTTTAAGCTTTAATACCTTTAGACGCAACTTTTAATATTTAGTTTTTAGACTTTTGAGTTTCGACACTTTACTTTCTTTTTATTATTTTTCGACCTTTTATTTTTCGACGTTTTCCGACGTAATCTTTTTCTTTCTTATTTCTCGACGCTCTAGTTTTTAGGACATAGATTTTATCTTCGAAATTTCAACGAAAAATTATTTTAAGCGGTTAAATTGATAGACATCCAAAATTTTCTGGTTCGTAGTAATAGTTGGATTTGTTAGTGGCGAGTTGTGGGCTTCCGATTTAAAGGGTCATGGCTACCTGCTGCATCTATTGGCTATTCGAAACGTGGGCAAAATTAGAAAAGTCTATTAATCTGATAGCTTATATAATTTTTATCTTTTATAACTAATAGGATATTCAGTGAATGCACCGAGCAAAACGTTCACCACCTGTAACTCGATCAAGACATGTAGCCAACATTGTCGCCGTTGATTTTTCTTTAGAATCGTCATCTAGTCGACCAAGTACTCCAATTCAAATTTCCGATAATCCATTTTTTGAACGTTACCTCACAATTGAGAACCCGGAGGATATTCAGGGACAATTCAGAGATCCTGAACCACTAATCATTCCTTCTGAACCACAAATCACTCATCCAGAGATTGTCGAGGAAGAAACCATTAAGTCAGAATCCTCCAGTGATTCAGACTCAACAAATTCAATCATGGAAAATCTGGAACCTCTAAGTATGGAAGACCGAATGAGAGCTAAACGCACTGGCCAAGGTCACACAATTACTCAACCAGACATTAATGCGCCAGATTATGAAATCAAAGGACAAACCTTACACATGGTAACTAATCAATACCAATTTAGTGGTGCGCCGAAGGAAGATCCAAACGAACATCTTCGTACCATTAATAGGATTTGTACTCTATTTAAAATCAGAGAAGTTGAGGATGAACAAATTTATCTCATGTTATTTCCCTGGACTTTAAAGGGAGAAGCCAAAGATTGGTTAGAATCGTTACCTGAAGGGGCGATTGATACATGGGATGTTTTAATTGAAAAATTTCTTAAACAATTCTTTCCGGCATCTAAAGCTGTGAGACTTCAAGGAGAAATTGTTACGTTCACACAAAAGCCAAATGAAACTCTATATGAGGCGTGGATAAGATTTGGAAAGTTGTTAAGAGGATGTCCTCAACATGGTTTAGACACTTATCAAATAGTACAAATATTCTATCAAGGATGTGATACTACTACACAAAAAGACATCGACATAGCAGCTGGTGGTTCCATTATGAAGAAAACCGCAACTGAAGCTTACAAAATTATTGATAACACTGCTTCCCACTCACATGAGTGGCATCAAGAAAAAGACATCGTTAGATCATCTAAAGTGGCTAGAGCTGATTCTAGCCATGACCTTGATTCCATTTCCGCAAAGATAGATGCTTTCGAGAGACGAATGGAAAAGATGACTAAAGATATTCACGCTATACGAATTAGTTATGAGCAGTGTGAAGGACCACATTTGACAAAAGATTGTCTCAGTATTGAACAAACAATGGAACAAAGAGAGAATGTTTCATACATGAACCAAAGGCCTGGAAATAATTATCAAAATAATTATCAACCGCCAAGACCAATCTACAATCAAAATCAGAATTATAACCGAAATGTTCCATACAACAACCAACAAGGTCCTAGCAATCAACAAGTATCTAACAATACTTACAACCAGCAAAGACCTATTTTTCCAAATAAACCACCACAAACCGATGATAAAAAGACAAATTTAGAAGACATGATGTCAAAACTAGTTGAATCTCAAACGCAGTTTTTCACATCTCAGAAACAAACCAATGAATAAAATGCTCAAGCATTTAGAAATCAACAAGCTTCAATCCAAAATCTGGAACAAGAAGTAAGCAACCTAGCAAGGTTGATAGGTGAAAGAAAACCGGGGAGTCTACCTAGCGATACAAATGCTAACCCCCAGAATGAAACAGCTAAAGCCATTACCACGAGAAGTGGTATTACACTTAAACCACCTGAAATACCTGAAATTTCTGATGACTCTATTCCTACTCCACAAGAACCACAATCTGAGCAAGAGAAGGAATCATAACCGATAGTTGAAAAGGTTAATGAAGATAATACAGTTAAGGCTAAACCTTATGTTAAACCATACCAATCACCGCTTTCTTACCCGAGTAAAATGAGAAAAGAAAGACTTGAAGTCGAGCAATCCAAATTCTTGGATATGTTTAAACAAATAAATGTCAATCTTCCTTTCATTGATGTGATTTCAGGAATGCCTAGATATGCTAAATTTCTGAAAGATCTAATCACAAATAGAAAGAAAATAGAAGAACTCTTGGCTGTTACTATGAATGCTAATTGTTCTGCAGTGTTGTTGAATAAGATACCAGAAAAATTATCAGATCCATGAAGTTTCACAATTCCATGTTTTCTGGGTAGTCTTAGTTCAATAGAAGCATTGGCAGACTTAGGTGCTAATATAAATTTAATGTCGTATTCACTATACACTAAACTAGACCTCGGAGAATTGAAACCAACACAAATAAGCATACAACTAGCTGATCGATCAGTAAAATATCCTAGAGGGATAATGGAGAACATGCTAGTTAAAGTTGGTACTTTAGTATTTTCAGTAGATTTTGTTATTCTGGACATGGAAGAAGATTCTCGAGTTCCTCTTATATTAGGAAGACCATTCTTAAACACGGCTAAAGCAATAATAGACGTGTTCGGTAAGAAACTGACCCTAAGTATAGAGGACGAGAGTGTTACCTTTTCTGTTGATAGAGCCATGCAACAACCGCAATCTGCAGATGATACATGTTATTAGATTCAAACTATAGATTCACATACAGAATTATTAGAAGAATTTCCAGAATTACAAGGAATGGGAGAATGTTCTTTAGGAGAAGGAACTGAACCAATTGATGAAGCTGAAATGTTAGTCGCACTCATGGCTAATGATTACGAACCAACAACAGAAGAACTTCAAATGCTAAAAGAGGAAGACAGATATCGATACAAATCATCGATAGAAGAACCACCGATATTAGAGTTAAAGCCACTTCCAAACCATTTGGAATACGCTTATTTACATGGTGAATCTGAATTACCTGTAATAATATCGTCTTCTCTTACTGAAAATGAAAAATCTCAACTCATTTCTGTGCTAAAAGCTCATAAACCAGCTATTGCATGGAAGATTCATAACATTAAAGGAATAAGTCCTTCGTATTGCACACATAAAATCCTTATGGAAGAAGGTCATAAAACCTATGTGCAACGTCAACGAAGACTAAATCCAAATATGCAAGATGTTGTTAAGAAAGAAATTATTAAACTGCTAGATGCAGGTTTAATTTATCCAATCTCTGATAGTCCAGGGGTAAGCCCAGTTCAATGTGTACCTAAGAAAGGTGGCATGACTGTCATCACAAATGAAAAACTTGAGCTTATTCCTACTAGGACTGTAACAGGATGGCGTGTTTGTATTAATTATAGAAAATTAAATGACGCCACCAGAAAAGATCACTTTCCCTTACCTTTCATTGATCAAATGTTGGAAAGGTTAGCTGGGAATAGTTAATATTGTTTTCTTGACAGTTTCTCCGGATACTTTCAAATTCCAATCGCACCCGATGACCAAGAGAAAACTACGTTCACGTGCTCTTATGGTACTTTTGCTTACAAACGCATGCCATTTGGACTTTGCAACCCCCCTGCAACCTTTCAAAGGTGCATGATGGCGATTTTTCACGACATGATAGAAGAATGCATGGAAGTTTTCATGGATGACTTTTCAGTATTCGGTGATACTTTTGAAACATGTCTAGTTAATCTTGAACGAATGCTTATTACATGCGAGCAATCAAATCTAGTTCTTAATTGGGAGAAATGTCATTTCATGGTTAAAGAAGGCATCGTTCTTGGTCATAAAATTTCAAAGGAAGGAATTGAAGTGGATAGAGCTAAAGTAGATGTAATTGCTAAACTTCCACATCCCACCAATGTTAGAGGAGTTAGGAGTTTTCTAGGGCATGTCGGTTTTTACCGACATTTCATAAAATATTTTTCTAAAATTGCCACTCCTATGAATAAACTCCTAGAAAAGGATGCTCCATTCATCTTTTCAGATGAATGCATCAAATATTTTAATATTCTTAAAGAAAAACTCACTAATGCGCCGATCATGATAACTCCAAATTGGAATCTACCATTTGAACTCATGTGCGATGCAAGTGATTTTGCAATGGGAGCCGATTTAGGACAAATGATTGAAAAACGATTTCAACCTATTTATTACGCTAGTAAGACGTTACAAGGAGCACAAACGAATTACACAACTACTGAAAAAGAACTCCTTGCTATTGTCTTTGCTTTTGACAAATTTTGTTCATATCTCGTTCTAGCTAAAACGGTGGTCTATACCAACCATTCTGCTCTTAGATACCTATTTTCAAAAAAAGATGCCAAACCAAGATTAATCCGTTGGATCTTACGTTTACAAGAGTTCGATATTGAAATCCGAGACAAAAAGGGAGCAGAAAATCTAGCAGCTGATCATCTTTCTCGTCTTGAAAATCCTGAATTAGAAGTTCTAAATGAATCGGCCATACAAGATAGCTTTCCTGATGAATATCTATTGAAGATAGATTATAATGAAATCTTTGCAGACTATGCAAACTACTTAGTATGTGGATTCCTTGAAAAAGGGTTGTCATACCAAAAACGAAAGAAATTCTTTAGTGATATAAAACACTATTTTTGGGAAGATCCACATTTGTTTAAAAGTTGTCCCGATGGAATAATACGCCGATGTGTATTCGGAGTTGAAGCTAGTAAAATCTTAAACCATTGTCACACAGGACCAACAGGAGGGCATTATGGGCCTCAACTCATAGCAAGAAAAGTCTATGACGTTGGATTCTATTGGCCTACAATTTTCAAAGACGCACACCTTCTTTGTATATCCTGCGATGCTTGTCAAAGGGCCGGAAAAATAAGTCAACGTGATGAAATGCCACAAAATGTCATTCAAGTATGTGAAGTTTTTGACGTTTGGGGTATTGACTTTATGGGTCCATTTTCAAAATCTCATAATAATCTCTACATTCTCGTTGCCATTGATTATGTATCTAAATGGGCGGAAGCACAAGCTCTCCCAACTAACGATGCACGAGTTGTAGTCAATTTTTTAAAACGTCTTTTTGCAAGGTTCGGAACACCGAAAGCTTTAATAAGTGATCGGGGTACTCATTTTTGTAATAATCAGCTTGAGAAAGTTCTCAAAAGATATGGAGTAACTCATAAAATCTCAACCGCTTATCATCCACAAACAAGTCGACAAGTTGAAAATATCAACCGAGCATTAAAACGTATTCTAGAGAAAATCGTAGGATAAAATCCGAAGGAATGGTCCATGAAATTGGAGGATGCACTCTGGGCTTTTCGAACAGCCTACAAAACTCCAATTGGAACCACACCTTTTAAACTCGTTTATGGAAAAGCATGTCACCTTCCATTAGAAATTGAGCACAAAGCATTTTGGGCTTTGAATACGTGTAATCTTGATTTACATGAAGCTGGACGTCTACGGTTAAGTCAATTAAACGAATTAGAAGAATTAAGACATGAAGCATATGAAAATTCGTTAATCTATAAAGAAAGAACGAAGAAATGGCATGATAAAAGAATCAGAAGTTCAAAAGAATTTAAGGAAGGAGACCGAGTTCTTCTTTTCAATTCAAGATTCAAGCTATTTTCTGGAAAATTGAAATCAAGATGGTCTGGACCATTCATAGTCAAAAGAGTTTTCCCATACGGAACAATAGAGTTAATAAATTCAAATGGGATTAATTTAAAGTTAATAGTCACAGAGTAAAACATTACATACATGGTCCGATGGAAGTAGACAATGAAGTCAATCATAATTTCACCACCCAATAAAACCCTCAAAATGAAAACATAAATATGTTATCAACAACATATGAAAAACCAAAATTGGAAGACGGGGAAGCTTCAAATTGGAGTGATGAAGAAGAATTCCTATACAAACCTCCCATTCCAAGAAACGAAGAAAAATGTGAACAAGAAGTTCAAGTAGAAGTGAAAGAACCAATAAAAGATCACTCGGAAAAGGTTAACAAACCAACTCTACTTACTAAAGTAGGAGACCCAGGTGAATTTATCATTTCTTGCTTGCTTAATGATGGTGCTATGTATAATGGACTCGCAGATTTAGGAGCAAGTGCAAACGTTATGCCTCTTTCCTTATACAAAAGATTAGGTGTGGGTAAATTAAAACAAACCAGAATAGGTGATCAATTATTTGATCAAACCATTAAACACCCGGTTGGAATAGCCAATAATTTACTTGTTAAAGTGGGATGTTTGACCTTTGTTACAAACTTCATAGTTATTAATATGGAGGAAGACCTTGATATTTCTCTAATTTTAGGTCACCTATTTTTAGCAACCACCGAAGCATTCATTGATGTAAGATAAGGTAGAATGACACTTAGGCACGGTGATAAATCGGTCACCTTTGTGAATCGAAAGTTTAGATCTCCACCAACCAAAATTGTTGAACCAATAAAAATGCCTAAGTGTGGGAAAGATGAAGCAACACCCAATGATGACCTGATAACAAAGAACCCCGTTGTTGATACGAAATTAGATGAACCCGTTTTCAACTGTTCAATGAAGAAACTTTATAAACGGATTCAAGATGCTAGGATTAAGGGGAACTTTAAGTTATGTAACCGATTAGTATCCAATTTGTCGCCTAAAGAAAAGGCAAAGTTAGTTGAATTCGTGAAAGTTACAGAGGAAATCAACAATTGGCTTGAAGCAAAAGTCAGAGATATACAAGTTGTTGCTAGTCCAATTGAAAACGAAGCCACAGCTAACTATGTATGGGAAGATTCGAATCTTTTAAGGATAATATGTATTTCTGTTAGAGTTAGATTTTCTGTTTTCGTGTAGTTCTTGAGAATGGAATCCGAAATGGTCTTTTCCTAGCAGACCCTAAAGAACTAGTCTTCTTCCTCCATTCTGAATTTTTATTTCTTTTAGGTTTTACGAGATGAAGAATTTCTTTGATCTGAACCATGGTCTACTACTACACGCTATGATTACTAAACGTAATAATAACATCTTGTCGAGTGAACTGGTATCATTCATAAGAGGCAAAATGGACAAAGTAAGGAAAGAACTCAGGAAAGATCATCATAAGATACATTTTGGTAAAGGAAAATCAAAATCTGCAACAAAAAGAAGAGCACGACACCTTGAAAGATGTCATAAATGCGGAAAATGGTCACACGAAGGTAAATGTTCGAACAATCAAACATATTCAAATACCGAATTTGTTACTCTATGCAGAGAAGGACCGTTCATATGTTTAGAAGAAAAGTTATTGAAGAATCGAGGTTACGCTTATGTAGCTATGGAAAATCAAATCACACGACTCTCCTATGAGTCAGCTAAAGCTAGTCTCTGAGAATTCTTTCTCATAGGTAAATGTGTACAGTTTTATTTTTATTTTATTGCTTTTAACCTTTTGATAATAAACGCTGAATCGTTCGCTATAAAGTATTAAATTGATATTCAATAAAATTAGGTATGCGAAACCGAAATTATTGATATCATACAAAAATTTATTACATCACTGCAAAATTTACCGTTTATTCTTAAGGTATAAATATCTTTAATCAATCAATCCAAAATATTTCAGAAATTCGTCAGGAGTAAAACTAGGTAATATAGCCGAAATTACTTTACCCAATAAGAGGGACGTATATTTTTGTTAATATTTGATTGATTAAAGTGGGATAAAAGACCAAAAAGATTTTTAATTTTAATTTTTACCTTGTTTTTAAATTAATATTATATTATTATTGTAAATTTTTAAAAAACCAATATATTTAAGTTTTTAAATATTTTAAAAAACTAATATTTTTAATATAAGTTTGTAAAACTAATATATTTAAATATTAATGATATTTGTATGAAATTTTATTATGCATTTTAAATTTAAGTTTGGTGTGAATTTAAAAACAAAATTTACTTTATTTTATTAAGTTAAAAATATGTTTTCTAAAATTCGTCGTGAGTTAAAGACTAGGTCGTTGAACCGAAATTGCTTTACCCAATGGAGGGACGAGAAATTTTGTTATCATTATTTTTAATCTTATTTGATTTAAAGTATGCCAAAAACATTAAAAAATCCAAAAACCTTAGCTTTTAAAACAACACTTAAAAATGACAAATTTTAAAATTTTGTCGAGAGACAAACTAGGACAACGATCCGAAACGCCCTCATTCTAAAAGAAAACAAAATTTTAAAATTTTAAACACCCCTAAAATTTTAAAATTTCTGTCTCCCACACAAAACACACACATATACACGAGCAAAACCACAAAAACACCCCTAAAATCTTCACTTTTCAACCAAAATTCACAAAATTTCTTGCAATAGTCCGCTATAATCATGTCTTTTCTCAGATGGGGAAGCAGGAAGGTAAAATTTCACCCCTAAAATCATAAATTTCCTACTTTTTGTGATAATTTTAATTAATTGCAATAATTTAATTTTGTTAATTTCTAGTGTAATTAGAGTTAAATTGTTAGTATATTATGCATGTATAACCTAGATTGATGCTATTTAACATGATTTGAAGCCAAAAACTTCAAAAAATTTAGAAATCTAGGGTTTGTGTTCTTGAGCAATTTGGGGCTTTTGATATAAACAGGTTATGGCCGATTTTTGTCATGAATTATTGCTAAATTAAGTAGTGTAACATGTTTAGGTAGCTAAATGATCCAAACTTTGATCCTAAACATGATTTTTGAGAATTAAAGTAAACTTTTTAAGTCTAAAATTCATGAACTTGATTAATTTGATATAAATGCCATTTGAAACTTGTTTAATTGCTAGTAATGATTATTTTGACATGTTATTTGAGTTGAATGCTTATGAACTTTGTACACATTTTCATATATGCTTATTTGAAAAAGTGTAGATTTGATAAAAATATGAAAATGAGTATAAGTTTAATTTGAATTAAACATGTTATTGTATTGTTTTAATTGGTTATTTTGCTAACACTAATGCATATTTGGATGCACAAATTTTGTGTTTAATGTATTTTGCAGAGAAATATCGATACTGATGGTGCATCATCATCATCTAGGCAACCTGCTCCGGAACCACAGCCAGAGATGCAATATCACGAACCGGAACAACAACCTGATCAATATGTGCCATACTATGAGCCGGAGCCACAATTTTTTATTACCTACGTAGTATTTCCCGTTCACCAAATAATAGAACACCCAACAATTCATGAAGAACAATTGCATCCCAATTTAAGATTTGATAGAAGTTGGAGAGATTACCCGACGTACCAAAGTAACAAATTTAAGCTTTAGACCAAAAATATAGAAGTACCAAGGGTAATATATTGGGAGCCTTTGGAAAGGGTCCACCTAGCTAAACCAGTTAGACAACATCTAATCCAAAGGTATGGCAGCTCTTCTTTTTTCGATTGGGAACGTTTATTTACCACTCGAGGGCCTGTATATAAAGAGTGGTGTGTTGAGCTAATGAGTACTATAGCTTTTAATAAGGATGTAGATAGATTAGACGATAAGATTTTTCTTAGATTTTTACTTGGCCGTAGGATGTACAGGATGTCCATGCTGGACATGGCCAGGTCTTTACAGATTTACACTCCCGCTGAATTACTATCACCTGATTGTACAAATTTGATTTATCATGGTGAGAGGGTAGATAGAAATTTTGACGCCGACGCCATCTGGAGGCGTATGTCAATTATAATGTTTTTTTCGCGGGGAGGAAGACACTCCTATTTAGATATTAATAAAGCTGAGCTTCGTATAATACATAGATTCTTAGCAAACTCGATTACACAAAGAGGTAACAACAAGGAGAAAATGACCTTACACGATTTATTTTACCTTAAGTGCATTCGAGCCACTAGAAGCTTTGTTAATATCCCCTACTGTGTTGGATTTTATCTGTCCAAAATGGTGGAAGGTATACAGGACGGGGGAATAATAGGAGGAGGTATTTTTGTTACTCTCATTGGAGAGTATTTAGGTGTAGATAGGGAACAAGGGGGTCCAATGATGGTGGCTAGGAAACATGACGAGACTTTAGGTTTGTAAATCTATCAAGGTGCAAACGTATTGACTAGGAGACGCAATCAGGCATTACCATATCAGGGCCGTCATCCACAGGTAGAGAGGGGTTCGGATGAAGAGATGGAGGAAGCGGATGACATCAGGGATGTCATTAGGGATAGTTATACTGATGTTTTCCAGCGAATAGATGAGGTAGAAATGACTAATGAGGATAGGCATCGTCGGTATGAGTAGTGGCAAGCCGCGAATGAGTATGAGACTTCCAGGCGACGCTAACACGATAGCTGGCAAGTTCATCAGCTCCAAATCATGAGCTAGCTATCATATCAGGTACCAAATAACTACATCCCGACTCGGCCTGCTTACTATCCACCACATCAGCCCAATATGCGACCACCCTTTGACCTGTACGACCCAAACCAAGCCTACCAAAACACCTATCATCAACCATGGAACCCGAGCGATGATATGAACTGGAACCCCTATCCAAATCAATAGTGTTCCATTAGTAATTTTTTATCTTTTATTATTTTTATCTATTTATGTTAAACATTTAACATTTTGATACTTTAATGTAATGTTTAATATTTTTATTATTTTGTACTAATATTTCATTTTTGTAATTTGAAAGTGGGATATTAAGTCCCATTTTAAATTACCATGCATGTTTATATTTGTATTGTATGTATTTTATTTCATGTACACAACAGGGTAAAACAACGCATTTTCAAAGACTGGCATTAAGTTCAGCAAAAGCAACTAATTTTGACGACAATAGGCAAAATATATGTAAAATAACAACTGCAGGAATGAACAAATGATGTGCACCATTTATCATTCAACATAAACAACAATATGTTTGGAAACTTTGGTAAAATTTAATCATTTTTCTACGCTAATCACCCTCAATAATTTAAATTGTTACTGATTTCTTGCAAATGAGGGCATTGCAAGATTTTAAGTGTGGGAAGGGATTAAATTTTTTCGGTTATATTAAGTGTGGCTGCCTTAAAATACTATTTAGTTTAATTTTTTTTTACTTATACACTTGGTTACCATTAAAAATACTAGTAACGCAGTAGTTGTATTAGAATCTAGTGCTCTCTGATAATAAAGAACAGCCCTAGTCTTATATACTGACTACCCATTTCTAGTAAAATTTTAAAAAAAAATTCCACTAAATGAACTCAAAATCATGTTTATACATATTTATGAACGATAAAACTAGGTGTTAACACCGAAATTATTGTTACCTCGGGAAGGACATAAATTGAGAAACAACTCAAAAATGCTTGAATTCATTTAAAATGGAATAGAGGAGAATAAAAAGGTAAAGAAAGGAAAATAAAAGCCAAGTGTGGGAAAAATTTACCAAGTTATTTAGAACATATATCACATATTTTTGTACAAATAATTGAAGGCACTTTTGTTTTGGACGATTTTATCAGTTTTACCAGATTTCTTATAATATATTTGAAAGAAATTTGCCACTTGATTTAAAAGGAAGTAACATCTTCCTAGGAAAAGACACGCGCTTCTTGATTTAGGTTAGGAAGTTGTCATCCAGACCAGTTGTAGAGTCTACGAAAAACCTTGAAAAGTTTTCTTGAAAATCAGTTGGAAATCCACGGACCTCAACATCAAACAGGGTCGCCAAGTGGTCAGACTTATCCTAACAATGAGAGGATCTGTCTCGTACAATGGGGGCACCATGCAAATTAGCTTATAAGACTAATGAATCAGATCCCCAGAAAGGATAATCTCTTTAAAGATCAAAAAATCAGCTTTTAAGACTGATATTACTCAATCCTTGAGATTGACCTTAAAGATTGAGAATTCAAACACATGGAATTAAATGATATCTAAACTCGAGCTTGAACGAGAAAATATTTTGATCAAATTACAAACCGATTTGTTTTCTGAAAACCTATTTTTAATGCGTTCATTACCATTGAACGTAAAATCCTAGGAATTCACGGGAATTCATTAGGTCACCTGAACCAAATCGGGTGTCAACCGTAAGAACGGTGGTTGCATAGCATGGTCGAAGACAGGACCTTGTGCCAGACAGAAAAATTATAGGGTGATCTTTACTATTGCTCCTACAAAGGATAGTAATTGCATCCGACACGATATAGACCAGAATTATCTACATGTCACGGGACATTGCCTTAACAGTTGCTTGTTCAACGCTTTCCTTTACAACTGGATGGTAGTTTACCAAAAGGTAATATACGGAGCAAGTAAACTGGACGTGTTGCTTTCCTAATACAAGGTTAGCAAGTGGGTGACACAAAACCGCAAGTTTTGAGCTAAAATTTTCAATTCTGAAACCCACAAAACCCACAAAAACAATTTGCAAACACCGGTGAAGGGTTATTCCGGAAAACTTATCTAGGGTAAAAGCTAGATTGAATTTTTAAAAGATCAAATGTTTTCATAAAGATCCAATTTCCTAAAGGATCTAAATTTTCATAGTCATGTGGGCCTGTAAACCATAACGTTACTATCATTGTTCATACTGCCGTATTAAAATCATTGATGTACAAAGTGTGAAGAATAAAGAAGTGATTCTAGTAAAGTTATATTCAAGTTCTATATTGCTTAAGGACAAGCAACGTTCAAGTGTGGAAATATTTGATAATGCTAAAAACGAACATATATTTCATAGCATTATCCCTCAAGAAAGACAAACTTTTAGTTGCAATTGTTCTATTTACAAGTGATATTCGTTTAAATATTAAAAGGTGAAGACAAAAGACAGACTCGACGATTTGAAGACACAAACGACCAAAACGCTAAAAAGTACAAAGTACAATCCAAGAGGTTCAATTTATTGATAAGAAACGTTTCAAAATTACAAGAGTACGAGCCGCGAAACGCAAAGTACAAGATATTAAATCGTACGAAAGGACGTTCGAAAATTCGAAACCGGGACATGAACCCACTATCAACGCGCGACGCAATGGGCCTAAAATTACAAGTCAACTATGCACATGAATATAATATAATATATAAATAATTCATAAAATTATATATATTATATATATATATTAAATAAAAACCGTCGGCAAACAAGAAGATAAGTGAATGTGAGCTGTCCCAGGGGGCCATGCGATCGCATGGCCTGGAGGAGTAAAATCCATGCGATCGCATGGCTTACTGTACATGGCCAAGTCCTATAAATTGTAACGTTTTCTGCCGAGTTTGAGAACACAATATCAACTATCTCTCTCACTCTCTGATATATATATATATTTATTTTATAATTATAATTTTAATTTAATTTTAATAATAATAAGGTTATAGTGACGAATGTTGTAATTTGTAAGTCAAAATTCTGTCCGTGTAACACTACACGATTAATACTCATTGTAAGTTATGTTCAACCTTTTTAAATTAATGTCTCGTAGCTAAGTTATTATTATGCTTATTTAAGCCGAAGTAATCGTGATGTTGGGCTAAATATTAAAGACGGGGTTATTGGGCTTTGTACCATAATTGGGGTTTGGACAAAAGAACGACACTTGTGGAAATTAGACTATGGGCTATTAATGGGCTTTATATTAACTAAACGATACCTCGTTAATTTAATATAAAGGTTACAATTTGACGTATCTATATATAACCACATACGCTTAATCGGGTACGGTGGGCGGGATATCTATAAATACGAATTATCGTTCATTTTACCGAACACGGGAATGGATTAATAGTTAATGGACTCATTAAAACAGGGGTGGATTACATTCAAGGGTAATTGGTGTAATTGTTAACAAAGTAGTAAAACCTTGGATTACACGCAGTCGATAACCTGGTGTATTCATTAAACAAAGTATTAAGACCTTGTTACAGTTCGAATCCCCAATTAGTTGGAATATTTAACTTCGGACATAAAGATAATTTGACGAAGACTCTCGCACTTTATAATTATGACCGATGAACTATTATGGACAAAACCGTATGGACATATCGAATAATCCAGGACAAAGGACAATTAACCCATGGTAATAAATTAAAATCAACACGTCAAACATCATGATTACGGAAGTTTAAATAAGCATAATTCCTTTATTGTATATCTTATCGCACTTTTAATTATCGTACTTTTAATTATCGCAATTTTATTTATCGTCATTTTATTTATTGCACTTTTAATTTATCACATTTTAATTATCGTCATTTACTTTACGCTTTAAATTAAGTCATTTTTATATTTGATATTTTACATTAGGTTTTAATTGTGATTTAAGTTTTAAAATCGACAAACCGGTCATTAAATGTTAAAAACCCCCTTTTATAATAATAATATTAATACTTATATATATATATATATATATATATATATATATATATATATATATATATATATATATATATATACAAATATAGTTTAAAATATAGCGTTAAACTTGGCTAGCTCCCTGTGGAACGAACCAGACTTACTAAAAACTACACTACTGTACGATTAGGTACACTGCCTATAAGTGTTGTAGCAAGGTTTAGGTATATCCACTCTATAAATAAATAAATAACTTGTGTAAAATTGTATCGTATTTAATAGTATTTCGTAATAAAAATATAACTATTTCGTATACACCTCGCATAACATCAGTTAATCGACCACCAAACGACATCGAAAGCATTTTCCATTCCGAAAACCGCTACTTGAATTTTTTGATAATCGGGAGCCAAGATTTGAATTTGTTCATCTTTGTACTGATAGGAAGCCCGATATTTTCATCTCTTTAATGACTTCACATTAGTTACCTTTTTTTTTTCTTTCCCATTTCACACTTTCTTTTATTATTTCTTTCATTCATAAATTCTTAATACAAAATCCCAGTATGAATATATTGATAACCAACTCCTGTCAATTCTTACGCATCATGCTCTATATTGACTATGATTTTGTATAAGTATATACAAAAAGTATTATTATCCGTATCTTAATATATATAGTCAACAGGTATGAAATTGGTAATTTTCTTGATTGTTTCTTGAATCGTGAGTCACTTTCCTAATTAAGTATTTCGACCGTGCAAGTCTCGGGTTACACGAAATCTTACTAGAGATAAGACAATAAATCAATTCGATTGCAGGCAAGAACAATTTGAATTATAGTATTAGTTAAAAAAAAGTTTTGTTTTATGTATATGTTGTAATGAAAAGCAAAATTGCCTAAATCCGAATTTGATATTCTATTATAGGCAGTTAAAATGAAGGGATACAACCCTTCAATTTGGCGGGAATATCTGTAAGTTAACAGTCATGTCTTTTGGAGGAAAAACCGGTTGGAAGCACCTTTTTCGGTATATAACAGTAGTACCTTTTTGGTTGAGGTTTCGGGGCGCTGCCCCTCGACCTCACAGGGCCCCAGCTAGGGACTTGCCCCTTGGACCCCGCAAGGGGGCGCCCCCTTAACCCCCACTATATTGTGACAGTGTCTAGTCAATCTTTACGGGCGTGCACTCCGCACTCTCTAAACCCATAACTAAGTATAACTAGATAACTCTTGCTTTTCAAGTAAATTTTAATTACCTAAAATGATTGTTAGATGACACTAAAATTATCAACAAATATATATATATATATATATATATATATATATATATATATATATATATATATATATATATATATATATATATATATATATATATATATATATAATATTTTAATGTATCAGTTTTACTCATTTAAAAAAGATTCCAAAAAATGTGAATCATACTAGTAAACTATTATACTATTTCATCATGTGCAAATATATTTAAAAATTAAATAAAATACATCCATACACACAAGCAAATAAAAAGTGTTCTTGAGACGCAAACATTCGTGTATTTATCAAAGACTTAGTTACACAAATGATCACTGTGGTTTGTCAAATATTGCAACTTTGGTCACTGTGTTTTTTTTTTGCAAGTTTAGTCACTAGGGTTTCAATAAATTACAATTTTAGTCAATGAAGCTCACATACGTTAATTTGATCCGTTAAGTAGCAGTCACGTGCCAGGCATGTGAGGGTATATTTGTCATTTTACTTAACCTTATATCAGATTTTTCCCTTTTTCCATCTGAAACCCTAAATATACACCACCTACAATCATTCAATTTCAAAAGCTTCACAACAAAATCCACGAACATACTCTTCAAACCTAAAATCTACAAAAGTCACCACAAAATCCACAAAGAACATACTTGTCAAAGCTTCATGTGATGCCCCGTCCAAAACCATCATGGTACGGATCATCAACAACAGGTCCATTACATGGTATAACACTATATGCTAGTTTAAAACGGGGTTTTGCATTCATAAAAAGATAACATTTTTCCAACGACAAATGTTCTACAAAAGTAACGTGCTTCTACGGATAGAAAGCATTAACAATAGTACGTGACACTTAGGTCATTACAAAACCATAGTTCGAATATAACATAAGTAGTGAATGCAAAATAAAAAGGTCCATGCTTAGGAGACATCTCTAACAATGCATAGTACAGCGGAAGTCTAACACAACAAGTCTATTACAGTGGAAGCAATTTCGTCTAAGTACCTGAGAAATAACATGCTTTAAAAAGTCAACACAAATGTTGGTGAGCTATAGTTTTATTGTGCGCATCAAAGTAATGTAGATCATGTAGTGACCCGAACTTTTCCGAACCTTTCTATGATTATATGTTTAATGAAAACTATATTTACATGATTAAATGTTTCCAACATGTTAAGCAATCAAACTTGTTAATGTAGTGACCCGAACTTTTCCATGTTTATATATATTAATTGAGATTGATGTTTACATGATTAAATGTTTCCAACATGTTAAGCAATCAAACTTGTTAAGACTTGATTAATTGAAATAGGTTTCATATAGACAATTGACCACCCAAGTTGACCGGTGATTCACGAACGTTAAAACTTGTAAAAAAACTATATGATGACATATATATGGTTATATATATAGTTAACATGATATTATGATAAGTAAACATATCATTAATTATATTAACAATGAACTACATATGTAAAAACAAGACTACTAACTTAATGATTTTGAAACGAGACATATATGTAACGTTTATCGTTGTAACGACATTTAATGTATATATATCATATTAAGAGATATTCGTACATCATAATATCATGATAATATAATAATTTAAAATCTCTTTTGTTATTATAAACATTGGGTTAACAACATTTAACAAGATCGTTAACCTAAAGGTTTCAAAACAACACTTACATGTAACGACTAACGATGACTTAACGACTCAGTTAAAATGTATATACATGTAGTGTTTTAATATGTATTTATACACTTTTGAAAGACTTCAATACACTTATCAAAATACTTCTACTTAACAAAAATGCTTACAATTACATTCTCGTTCAGTTTCATCAACAATTCTACTCGTATGCACCCGTATTCGTACTCGTACAATACACAGCTTTTAGATGTATGTACTATTGGTATATACACTCCAATGATCAGCTCTTAGCAGCCCATGTGAGTCACCTAACACATGTGGGAACCATCATTTGGCAACTAGCATGAAATATCTCATAAGATTACAAAAATATGAGTAATCATTCATGACTTATTTACATGAAAACAAAATTACATATCCTTTATATCTAATCCATACACCAACGACCAAAAACACCTACAAACACTTTCATTCTTCAATTTTCTTCATCTAATTGAACTCTCTCAAGTTCTATCTTCAAGTTCTAAGTGTTCTTCATAAATTCCAAAAGTTCTAGTTTCATAAAATCAAGAATACTTTCAAGTTTGCTAGCTCACTTCCAATCTTGTAAGGTGATCATCCAACCTCAAGAAATCTTTGTTTCTTATAGTAGGTTATCATTCTAATACAAGGTAATAATCATATTCAAACTTTGGTTCAATTTCTATAACTATAACAATCTTATTTCAAGTGATGATCTTACTTGAACTTGTTTTCGTGTCATGATTTCGCTTCAAGAACTTTGAGCCATCCAAGGATCCATTGAAGCTAGATCCATTTTTCTCTTTTCCAGTAGGTTCATCCAAGGAACTTAAGGTAGTAATGATGTTCATAACATCATTCGATTCATACATATAAAGCTATCTTATTCGAAGGTTTAAACTTGTAATTACTAGAACATAGTTTAGTTAATTCTAAACTTGTTCGCAAACAAAAGTTAATCCTTCTAACTTGACTTTTAAAATCAACTAAACACATGTTCTATATCTATATGATATGCTAACTTAATGATTTAAAACCTGGAAACACGAAAAACACCGTAAAACCGGATTTACGCCGTCGTAGTAACACCGCGGGCTGTTTTGGGTTAGTTAATTAAAAACTATGATAAACTTTGATTTAAAAGTTGTTATTCTGAGAAAATGATTTTTATTATGAACATGAAACTATATCCAAAAATTATGGTTAAACTCAAAGTGGAAGTATGTTTTCTAAAATGGTCATCTAGACGTCGTTCTTTCGACTGAAATGACTACCTTTACAAAAACGACTTGTAACTTATTTTTCCGACTAGAAACCTATACTTTTTTTGTTTAGATTCATAAAATAGAGTTCAATATGAAACCATAGCAATTTGATTCACTCAAAACGGATTTAAAATGAAGAAGTTATGGGTAAAACAAGATTGGATAATTTTTCTCATTTTAGCTACGTGAAAATTGGTAACAAATCTATTCCAACCATAACTTAATCAACTTGTATTATATATTATGTAATCTTGAGATACCATAGACACGTATACAATGTTTCGACCTATCATGTCGACACATCTATATATATTTCGGAACAACCATAGACACTCTATATGTGAATGTTGGAGTTAGCTATACAGGGTTGAGGTTGATTCCAAAATATATATAGTTTGAGTTGTGATCAATACTGAGATACGTATACACTGGGTCGTGGATTGATTCAAGATAATATTTATCGATTTATTTCTGTACATCTAACTGTGGACAACTAGTTGTAGGTTACTAACGAGGACAGCTGACTTAATAAACTTAAAACATCAAAATATATTAAAAGTGTTGTAAATATATTTTGAACATACTTTGATATATATGTATATATTGTTATAGGTTCGTGAATCAACCAGTGGCCAAGTCTTACTTCCCGACGAAGTAAAAATCTGTGAAGGTGAGTTATAGTCCCACTTTTAAAATCTAATATTTTTGGGATGAGAATACATGCAGGTTTTATAAATGATTTACAAAATAGACACAAGTACGTGAAACTACATTCTATGGTTGAATTATCGAAATCGAATATGCCCCTTTTTATTAAGTCTGGTAATCTAAGAATTAGGGAACAGACACCCTAATTGACGCGAATCCTAAAGATAGATCTATTGGGCCTAACAAACCCCATCCAAAGTACCGGATGCTTTAGTACTTCGAAATTTATATCATATCCGAAGGGTGTCCCGGAATGATGGGGATATTCTTATATATGCATCTTGTTATTGTCGGTTACCAGGTGTTCACCATATGAATGATTTTTATCTCTATGTATGGGATGTGTATTGAAATATGAAATCTTGTGGTCTATTGTTACGATTTGATATATATAGGTTAAACCTATAACTCACCAACATTTTTGTTGACGTTTTAAGCATGTTTATTCTCAGGTGATTATTAAGAGCTTCCGCTGTCGCATACTTAAATAAGGACAAGATTTGGAGTCCATGCTTGTATGATATTGTGTAAAAACTGCATTCAAGAAACTTATTTTGTTGTAACATATTTGTATTGTAAACCATTATGTAATGGTCGTGTGTAAACAGGATATTTTAGATTATCATTATTTGATAATCTACGTAAAGCTTTTTAAACCTTTATTGATGAAATAAAGGTTATGGTTTGTTTAAAAATGAATGCAGTCTTTGAAAAACGTCTCATATAGAGGTCAAAACCTCGCAACGAAATCAATTAATATGGAACGTTTTTAATCAATAAGAACGGGACATTTCAGTTGGTATCCGAGCGTTGGTCTTAGAGAACCAGAAAATTTGCATTAGTGTGTCTTATCGAGTTTGTTAGGATGCATTAGTGAGTCTGGACTTCGACCGTGTTTTCTTTAAAAATGATTGCTTAACATTTTTGTTGGAAACTATATATTTTTAACATATGAATATTATGTGATATATTAATCTCTTAACGTGTTTGATATTATGTGATAGATGTCTACCTCTAGAACAAGTCCCATTGACTCACCTAATAATAATGAAGAGTCAAATGTAATTTGGAATGATTTGTGGACTGATTCACAAGTTCCCGAAGAGGAACCGGAAGAAGAGTCGGAACCGGAAGAAGAATCGGAACCGGATGAAGAAATAGAACCGGTGGGGGAAATAATAAAACGGTTAAGTAAAAGAAAATCCTCAACCAACCGACCAAAGTTAATTATGGTCAATGGTGTTTCCGCCAAGGAAGCAAAATATTGGGAGGATTACCAATTCTCCGATGAATCGGATTCCGACGAGAATTCCGATGATGTTATAGAAATTACCCCAACTGAATTTAAAAAGGCAAAAGAAAATAATAAGGGAAAGGGCATAAAAATAGAGAAATCTAATTCCAACCCCGATGAACTTTATATGTATCGTCAACCCCCGAAGTCCTTAAGTTGTAACAATGACCCGGGAACCTCTAAACCACCAGGTTTTTCTAAACCAATGTGGACAACGACGGCTCGTATTAGGGGAACATCATATATCCCTAGAAACTTGGCAAAACGAACCAAAACCGAAGAAGAAGAAACGAGCGAGTCGGAATAAGATAGTTGTATTCGTGTGGTGTAATATATGGAATATAGTGTTCTTATGCTTTATGATATATGTAAAAATTGCTTGTATTAATAAGTATTTTTTTATGAATCTAACTCTTGTCTATTTTACAGTTTAAAAACACAAAATGGATAGACAACCCAATATTTTAAGAGACCTACCCGGAGACATGATTGATGAAATCTTGTCTAGAGTCGGCCAGAATTCTTCGGCACAACTATTTAAGGCGAGATCAGTTTGTAAGACATTCGAAGAACGTTCCAAGAATGTCTTGGTTTATAAGAGACTTTCGTTTGAAAGATGGGGGATATCACATTGGGAAATCCATAAGTTACGATGTGTTTACTTTGACGCATATATTGCGGGGAACCCAAATGCTATTTTACGCAACGGGTTAAGAAATTATTTTGACTCAATATATCCGAATATTGGACTTCGTGATTTAGAAAAAGCGGCTAACATGCAACATAAAGAAGCATGTTATGCTTACGGATTAGTAATGTTCGCTTCTCACCAAAGTGAGAACAAGAACATCGGGCTACAACTATTAAACAAAACATTTCCACAAGTGACGGAGTCGGTAATTGGGGTAAGAAATGAGGTTTTTAGATTATTACGGGACTGTTGGACATTACGTAACCCTCGTCCCTTTGATGACGTTACAACACGCTGTCTTATCAACGGCCATAAAGGTTATGTTGCACAAGACCAAGGATGGGAAGTAGTCCTAGTAAAACCAGAATGCATGACTTGTTTCTGGACGTATGAATTACGTGTCTTTATTGCCTTTGCTGAACGACTTGTGTACTAGCTAGAATTGTCTTCACAACTATCTTGTATCAAAGTTATTGTGTGCTATATTTCATGCTTTATGTAAAATAAGCGGTATTGTAAGTTTGTAAAATATTGTATAAAAGTTTGAACGCGAAATATTATTATAATCAGTTTTTCATATAGAATTGTAGTAGTTGAATTGTATATTAGCTACTAAGTATGAACTTAACGGGTAGGTACTACCCGAATTTAAACTTATAAAACGCTAATATGAAGAAAAAGCTTTTATAAATGAGTTCATATTATGCTACGAAATACTATTAACTACTCTTAATATTCTGTATGATTAACTTATTCCATTTAACTATTTTGAAGGAAATGGCACCGACTACTCGACACACCGTGAATATGAATGAAGAGGAATTCCGTACTTTTCTAGCTTCAAACATAGCCGCAGTACAGGCTGCGCTACATACCAACAATAACCTTGGATCTAGCAGTACAGGAAATCGTGTAGGATGCACCTACAAAGAATTCACTGCCTGCAAACCTTTGGAATTTGATGGAACCGAAGGACCGATCGGATTGAAACGGTGGACCGAGAAGGTTGAATCGGTGTTTGCCATAAGTAAGTGTACTGAAGAGGACAAAGTGAAGTACGCTACGCATACCTTCACAGGTTCTGCGTTAACATGGTGGAATACCTATCTAGAGCAAGTGGGACAAGATGATGCGTACGCACTACCGTGGTCAGCATTCAAGCACTTGATGAACGAGAAGTACCGTCCCAGAACCGAGGTCAATAAGCTCAAGACAGAACTTAGAGGGTTACGAACCCAAGGATTTGATATTACCACGTACGAAAGACGATTCACAGAATTGTGCCTATTGTGTCCGGGAGCATTCGAAGATGAGGAAGAGAAGATCGACGCGTTTGTGAAAGGATTACCGGAAAGAATCCAAGAAGATATAAGTTCACACGAGCCCGCCTCCATACAACAGGCATGTAGAATGGCTCACAAACTAGTGAACCAGATTGAAGAAAGAATTAAAGAACAGACTGCTGAAGAGGCCAATGTGAAGCAAGTCAAAAGAAAGTGGGAGGAAAACGGTGATAAGAATCACCAATACAACAACAACAGCAATTACAACAATAATCGCAACAATTATCCCAACAATCGCAACATCAATCGCAACTACAACAAACGGCCCAACAACAACAACAACAACAACAACAGCAACTACAACAATCATCCCAACAACAATAATAACCGCAACAACAACAACAATCAGAAGTAACTATGCCAAAGGTGTGAAAAGAATCACTCGGGGTTCTGCACCAAATTTTGCAACAAGTGTAAAAGAAATGGTCATAGCGCGGCGAAGTGTGAGGTCTACGGACCAGGGGTTAATAGAACGAAAGGAACAAATGGTGTCGGAACGAGTAATGGCGGAGCAAGTAGTGTCGGAGCAAGTTATGCCAATGTAGTTTGTTATAAATGTGGAAAACCAGGCCACATTATTAGAAATTGCCCGAACCAGGAGAACACGAATGGACAAGGCCGTGGAAGAGTTTTCAATATTAATGCGGTAGAGGCACAGGAAGACCCGGAGCTTGTTACGGGTACGTTTCTTATTGACAATAAATCTGCTTACGTTTTATTTGATTCGGGTGCGGATAGAAGCTATATGAGTAGAGATTTTTGTGCTAAATTAAGTTGTCCATTGACGCCTTTGGATAGTAAATTTTTACTCGAATTAGCAAATGGTAAATTAATTTCAGCAGATAATATATGTCGGAATCGAGAAATTAAACTGGTTAGCGAAACATTTAAGATTGATTTGATACCAGTAGAGTTAGGGAGTTTTGATGTGATAATCGGTATGGACTGGTTGAAAGAAGTGAAAGCGGAGATCGTTTGTTACAAAAATGCAATTCGCATTATACGAGAAAAAGGAAAACCCTTAATGGTGTACGGAGAAAAGGGCAACACGAAGCTACATCTTATTAGTAATTTGAAGGCACAAAAACTAATAAGAAAAGGTTGCTATGCCGTTCTAGCACACGTCGAGAAAGTACAAACTAAAGAAAAGAGCATCAATGATGTTCCCATTGCAAAAGAATTTCCCGATGTATTTCCGAAAGAATTACCGGGATTACCCCCACATCGATCCGTTGAATTTCAAATAGATCTTGTACCAGGAGCTGCACCAATAGCTCGTGCTCCTTACAGACTCGCACCCAGCGAGATGAAAGAACTGCAAAGCCAATTACAAGAACTTTTAGAGCGTGGTTTCATTCGACCAAGCACATCACCGTGGGGAGCTCCTGTTTTGTTTGTCAAGAAGAAAGATGGTACATTCAGGTTGTGTATCGACTACCGAGAGTTGAACAAACTTACCATCAAGAACCGCTACCCACTACCGAGAATCGACGACTTATTTGATCAACTACAAGGCTCGTCTGTTTATTCAAAGATTGACTTACGTTCCGGGTATCATCAAATGCGGGTGAAAGAAGATGATATTCCAAAGACTGCTTTCAGAACACGTTACGGTCATTACGAGTTTATGGTCATGCCGTTTGGTTTAACTAATGCACCAGTTGTGTTCATGGACCTTATGAACCGAGTGTGTGGACCATACCTTGACAAGTTTGTCATTGTTTTCATTGATGACATACTTATTTACTCAAAGAATGACCAAGAACACGGTGAACATTTGAGAAAGGTGTTAGAAGTATTGAGGAAGGAAGAATTGTACGCTAAGTTTTCAAAGTGTGCATTTTGGTTGGAAGAAGTTCAATTCCTCGGTCACATAGTGAACAAAGAAGGTATTAAGGTGGATCCGGCAAAGATAGAAACTGTTGAAAAGTGGGAAACCCCGAAAACTCCGAAACACATACGCCAGTTTTTAGGACTAGCTGGTTACTACAGAAGGTTCATCCAAGACTTTTCCAGAATAGCAAAACCCTTGACTGCATTAACGCATAAAGGGAAGAAATTTGAATGGAATGATGAACAAGAGAAAGCGTTTCAGTTATTGAAGAAAAAGCTAACTACGGCACCTATATTGTCATTGCCTGAAGGGAATGATGATTTTGTGATTTATTGTGACGCATCAAAGCAAGGTCTCGGTTGTGTATTAATGCAACGAACGAAGGTGATTGCTTATGCGTCTAGACAATTGAAGATTCACGAACAAAATTATACGACGCATGATTTGGAATTAGGCGCGGTTGTTTTTGCATTAAAGACTTGGAGGCACTACTTATATGGGGTCAAAAGTATTATATATACCGACCACAAAAGTCTTCAACACATATTTAATCAGAAACAACTGAATATGAGGCAGCGTAGGTGGATTGAATTATTGAATGATTACGATTTTGAGATTCGTTACCACCCGGGGAAGGCAAATGTGGTAGCCGATGCCTTGAGCAGGAAGGATAGAGAACCCATTCGAGTAAAATCTATGAATATAATGATTCATAATAACATTACTACTCAAATAAAGGAGGCGCAACAAGGAGTTTTAAAAGAGGGAAATTTAAAGGATGAAATACCCAAAGGATCGGAGAAGCATCTTAATATTCGGGAAGACGGAACCCGGTATAGGGCTGAAAGGATTTGGGTACCAAAATTTGGTGATATGAGAGAAATGGTACTTAGAGAAGCTCATAAAACCAGATACTCAATACATCCTGGAACGGGGAAGATGTACAAGGATCTCAAGAAACATTTTTGGTGGCCGGGTATGAAAGCCGATGTTGCTAAATACGTAGGAGAATGTTTGACGTGTTCTAAGGTCAAAGCTGAGCATCAGAAACCATCAGGTCTACTTCAACAACCCGAAATCCCGGAATGGAAATGGGAAAACATTACCATGGATTTCATCACTAAATTGCCAAGGACTGCAAGTGGTTTTGATACTATTTGGGTAATAGTTGATCGTCTCACCAAATCAGCACACTTCCTACCAATAAGAGAAGATGACAAGATGGAGAAGTTAGCACGACTGTATTTGAAGGAAGTCGTCTCCAGACATGGAATACCAATCTCTATTATCTCTGATAGGGATGGCAGATTTATTTCAAGATTCTGGCAGACATTACAGCAAGCATTAGGAACTCGTCTAGACATGAGTACTGCCTATCATCCACAAACTGATGGGCAGAGCGAAAGGACGATACAAACGCTTGAAGACATGCTACGAGCATGTGTTATTGATTTCAGAAACAGTTGGGATCGACATCTACCGTTAGCAGAATTTTCCTACAACAACAGCTACCATTCAAGCATTGAGATGGCGCCGTTTGAAGCACTTTATGGTAGAAAGTGCAGGTCTCCAATTTGTTGGAGTGAGGTGGGGGATAGACAGATTACGGGTCCGGAGATTATACAAGAAACTACCGAGAAGATCATCCAAATTCAACAACGGTTGAAAACCGCCCAAAGTCGACAAAAGAGCTACGCTGACATTAAAAGAAAAGATATAGAATTTGAAATTGGAGAGATGGTCATGCTTAAAGTTTCACCTTGGAAAGGCGTTGTTCGATTTGGTAAACGAGGGAAATTAAATCCAAGGTATATTGGACCATTCAAGATTATTGATCGTGTCGGACCAGTAGCTTACCGACTTGAGTTACCTCAACAACTCGCGGCTGTACATAACACTTTCCACGTCTCGAATTTGAAGAAATGTTTTGCTAAAGAAGATCTCACTATTCCGTTAGATGAAATCCAAATCAACGAAAAACTCCAATTCATCGAAGAACCCGTCGAAATAATGGATCGTGAGGTTAAAAGACTTAAGCAAAACAAGATACCAATTGTTAAGGTTCGATGGAATGCTCGTAGAGGACCCGAGTTCACCTGGGAGCGTGAAGATCAGATGAAGAAGAAATACCCGCATCTATTTCCAGAAGATTCGTCAACACCTTCAACAGCTTAAAATTTCGGGACGAAATTTATTTAACGGGTAGGTACTGTAGTGACCCGAACTTTTCCATGTTTATATATATTAATTGAGATTGATGTTTACATGATTAAATGTTTCCAACATGTTAAGCAATCAAACTTGTTAAGACTTGATTAATTGAAATAGGTTTCATATAGACAATTGACCACCCAAGTTGACCGGTGATTCACGAACGTTAAAACTTGTAAAAAAACTATATGATGACATATATATGGTTATATATATAGTTAACATGATATTATGATAAGTAAACATATCATTAATTATATTAACAATGAACTACATATGTAAAAACAAGACTACTAACTTAATGATTTTGAAACGAGACATATATGTAACGTTTATCGTTGTAACGACATTTAATGTATATATATCATATTAAGAGATATTCGTACATCATAATATCATGATAATATAATAATTTAAAATCTCTTTTGTTATTATAAACATTGGGTTAACAACATTTAACAATATCGTTAACCTAAAGGTTTCAAAACAACACTTACATGTAACGACTAACGATGACTTAACGACTCAGTTAAAATGTATATACATGTAGTGTTTTAATATGTATTTATACACTTTTGAAAGACTTCAATACACTTATCAAAATACTTCTACTTAACAAAAATGCTTACAATTACATTCTCGTTCAGTTTCATCAACAATTCTACTCGTATGCACCCGTATTCGTACTCGTACAATACACAGCTTTTAGATGTATGTACTATTGGTATATACACTCCAATGATCAGCTCTTAGCAGCCCATGTGAGTCACCTAACACATGTGGGAACCATCATTTGGCAACTAGCATGAAATATCTCATAAGATTACAAAAATATGAGTAATCATTCATGACTTATTTACATGAAAACAAAATTACATATCCTTTATATCTAATCCATACACCAACGACCAAAAACACCTACAAACACTTTCATTCTTCAATTTTCTTCATCTAATTGAACTCTCTCAAGTTCTATCTTCAAGTTCTAAGTGTTCTTCATAAATTCCAAAAGTTCTAGTTTCATAAAATCAAGAATACTTTCAAGTTTGCTAGCTCACTTCCAATCTTGTAAGGTGATCATCCAACCTCAAGAAATCTTTGTTTCTTACAGTAGGTTATCATTCTAATACAAGGTAATAATCATATTCAAACTTTGGTTCAATTTCTATAACTATAACAATCTTATTTCAAGTGATGATCTTACTTGAACTTGTTTTCGTGTCATGATTTCGCTTCAAGAACTTTGAGCCATCCAAGGATCCATTGAAGCTAGATCCATTTTTCTCTTTTCCAGTAGGTTCATCCAAGGAACTTAAGGTAGTAATGATGTTCATAACATCATTCAATTCATACATATAAAGCTATCTTATTCGAAGGTTTAAACTTGTAATCACTAGAACATAGTTTAGTTAATTCTAAACTTGTTCGCAAACAAAAGTTAATCCTTCTAACTTGACTTTTAAAATCAACTAAACACATGTTCTATATCTATATGATATGCTAACTTAATGATTTAAAACCTGGAAACACGAAAAACACCGTAAAACCGGATTTACGCCGTCGTAGTAACACCGCGGGCTGTTTTGGGTTAGTTAATTAAAAACTATGATAAACTTTGATTTAAAAGTTGTTATTCTGAGAAAATGATTTTTATTATGAACATGAAACTATATCCAAAAATTATGGTTAAACTCAAAGTGGAAGTATGTTTTCTAAAATGGTCATCTAGACGTCGTTCTTTCGACTGAAATGACTACCTTTACAAAAACGACTTGTAACTTATTTTTCCGACTAGAAACCTATACTTTTTTTGTTTATATTCATAAAATAGAGTTCAATATGAAACCATAGAAATTTGATTCACTCAAAACGGATTTAAAATGAAGAAGTTATGGGTAAAACAAGATTGGATAATTTTTCTCATTTTAGCTACGTGAAAATTGGTAACAAATCTATTCCAACCATAACTTAATCAACTTGTATTATATATTATGTAATCTTGAGATACCATAGACACGTATACAATGTTTCGACCTATCATGTCGACACATCTATATATATTTCGGAACAACCATAGACACTCTATATGTGAATGTTGGAGTTAGCTATACAGGGTTGAGGTTGATTCCAAAATATATATAGTTTGAGTTGTGATCAATACTGAGATACGTATACACTGGGTCGTGGATTGATTCAAGATAATATTTATCGATTTATTTCTGTACATCTAACTGTGGACAACTAGTTGTAGGTTACTAACGAGGACAGCTGACTTAATAAACTTAAAACATCAAAATATATTAAAAGTGTTGTAAATATATTTTGAACATACTTTGATATATATGTATATATTGTTATAGGTTCGTGAATCAACCAGTGGCCAAGTCTTACTTCCCGACGAAGTAAAAATCTGTGAAGGTGAGTTATAGTCCCACTTTTAAAATCTAATATTTTTGGGATGAGAATACATGCAGGTTTTATAAATGATTTACAAAATAGACACAAGTACGTGAAACTACATTCTATGGTTGAATTATCGAAATCGAATATGCCCCTTTTTATTAAGTCTGGTAATCTAAGAATTAGGGAACAGACACCCTAATTGACGCGAATCCTAAAGATAGATCTATTGGGCCTAACAAACCCCATCCAAAGTACCGGATGCTTTAGTACTTCGAAATTTATATCATATCCGAAGGGTGTCCCGGAATGATGGGGATATTCTTATATATGCATCTTGTTATTGTCGGTTACCAGGTGTTCACCATATGAATGATTTTTATCTCTATGTATGGGATGTGTATTGAAATATGAAATCTTGTGGTCTATTGTTACGATTTGATATATATAGGTTAAACCTATAACTCACCAACATTTTTGTTGACGTTTTAAGCATGTTTATTCTCAGGTGATTATTAAGAGCTTCCGCTGTCGCATACTTAAATAAGGACAAGATTTGGAGTCCATGCTTGTATGATATTGTGTAAAAACTGCATTCAAGAAACTTATTTTGTTGTAACATATTTGTATTGTAAACCATTATGTAATGGTCTTGTGTAAACAGGATATTTTAGATTATCATTATTTGATAATCTACGTAAAGCTTTTTAAACCTTTATTGATGAAATAAAGGTTATGGTTTGTTTAAAAATGAATGCAGTCTTTGAAAAACGTCTCATATAGAGGTCAAAACCTCGCAACGAAATCAATTAATATGGAACGTTTTTAATCAATAAGAACGGGACATTTCAGTTAAGACTTGATTAATTGAAATAGGTTTCATATAGACAATTGACCACCCAAGTTGACCGGTGATTCACGAACGTTAAAACTTGTAAAAACTATATGATGACATATATATGGATACATATATAGTTAACATGATATTATGATAAGTAAACATATCATTAAGTGTATTAACAATGAACTACATATGTAAAAACAAGACTACTAACTTAATGATTTTGAAACGAGACATATATGTAACGATTATCGTTGTAACGACATTTAATATATATATATATATCATATTAAGAGATACTCATACATCATAATATTATGATAATATAATAATTTAAAATCTCATTTGATATTATAAACTTTGGGTTAACAACATTTAACAAGATCGTTAACCTAAAGGTCTCAAAACAACACTTACATGTAACGACTAACGATGACTTAACGACTCAGTTAAAATGTATATACATGTAGTGTTTTAATATGTATTCATACACTTTTGAAAGACTTCAAGACACTTATCAAAATACTTCTACTTAATAAAAATGCTTACAATTACATCCTCGTTCAGTTTCATCAACAATTCTACTCGTATGCACCCGTATTCGTACTCGTACAATACACAGCTTTTAGATGTATGTACTATTAGTATATACACTCCAATGATCAGCTCTTAGCAGCCCATGTGAGTCACTTAACACATGTGGGAACCATCATTTGGCAACTAGCATGAAATATCTCATAAAATTACAAAAATATGAGTAATCATTCATGACTTATTTACAAGAAAACAAAATTACATATCCTTTATATCTAATCCATACACCAACGAGCAAAAACACCTACAAACACTTCCATTCTTCAATTTTCTTCATCTAATTTATCTCTCTCAAGTTCTATCTTCAAGTTCTAAGTGTTCTTCATAAATTCCAAAAGTTCTAGTTTCATAAAATCAAGAATACTTCCAAGTTTGCTAGCTTACTTCCAATCTTGTAGAGTGATCATCCAACCTCAAGAAATCTTTCTTACTTACAGTAAGATATCTTTCTAATACAAGGTAATACTCACATTCAAACTTTGATTTAATTTCTATAACTATAACAATCTTATTTCGAGTGAAAATCTTACTTGAACTGTTTTCGTGTCATGATTCTGCTTCAAGAACTTTCAAGCCATCCAAGCATCCTTTGAAGCTAGATCCATTTTTCTCATTTCCAGTAGGTTTATCCAAGGAACTTGAGGTAGTAATGATGTTCATAACATCATTCGATTCATACATATAAAGCTATCTTATTCGAAGGTTTAAACTTGTAATCACTAGAACATAGTTTAGTTAATTCTAAACTTGTTCGCAAACAAAAGTTAATCCTTCTAACTTGACTTTTAAAATCAAATAAACAGATGTTCTATATCTATATTATATGCTAACTTAATTATTTAAAACCTGGAAACACGAAAAACACCGTAAAACCGGATTTACGCCGTCGTAGTAACACCGCGGGCTGTTTTGGGTTAGTTAATTAAAAACTATGATAAACTTTGATTTAAAAGTTGTTATTCTGGAAAAATGATTTTTATTATGAACATGAAACTATATCCAAAAATCATGGTTAAACTCAAAGTGGAAGTATGTTTTCTAAAATGGTCATCTTGACGTCGTTCTTTCGACTGAAATGACTACCTTTACAAAAACGACTTGTAACTTATTTTTCCGACTATAAACCTATACTTTTTCTGTTTAGATTCATAAAATAGAGTTCAATATGAAACCATAGCAATTTGATTCACTCAAAACGGATTTAAAATGAAGAAGTTATGGGTAAAACAAGATTGGATAATTTTTCTCATTTTAGCTACGTGAAAATTGGTAACAAATCTATTCCAACCATAACTTAATCAACTTGTATTGTATATTATGTAATCTTGAGATACCATAGACACGTATACAATGTTTTGACCTATCATGTTGACACATCTATATATATTTCGGAACAACCATAGACACTCTATATGTGAATGTTGGAGTTAGCTATACAGGGTTGAGGTTGATTCCAAAATATATATAGTTTGAGTTGTGATCAATACTGAGATATGTATACACTGGGTCGTGGATTGATTCAAGATAATATATATTGATTTTTTTATGTACATCTAACTGTGGACAACTAGTTGTAGGTTACTAACGAGGACAGCTGACTTAATGAACTTAAAACATCAAAATGTATTAAAAGTGTTGTAAATATATTTTGAACATACTTTTATATATATGTACATATTTGTTATAGGTTCGTGAATCGACCAGTGGCCAAGTCTTACTTCCCGACGAAGTAAAAATCTGTGAAAGTGAGTTATAGTTCAACTTTTAAAATCTAATATTTTTAGGATGAGAATACATGCAGGTTTTATAAATGATTTACAAAATAGACACAAGTACGTGAAATTACATTCTATGGTTGAATTATCGAAATCGAATATGCCCCTTTTTATTAAGTCTGGTAATCTAAGAATTAGGGAACAGACACCCTAATTGACGCGAATCCTAAAGATAGATCTATTGGGCCTAACAAACCCCATCCAAAGTACCGGATGCTTTAGTACTTCGAAATTTATATCATGTCCGAAGGAGGATCCCGGAATGATGGAGATATTCTTATAGATGCATCTTGTTAATGTCGGTTACCAGGTGTTCACCATATGAATGATTTTTTATCTCTATGTATGGGATGTGTATTGAAATATGAAATCTTGTGGTCTATTGTTACGATTTGATATATATAGGTTAAACCTATAACTCACCAACATTTTTGTTGACGTTTAAAGCATGTTTATTCTCAGGTGATTATTAAGAGCTTCCGCTATCGCATACTTAAATAAGGACGAGATTTGGAGTCCATGCTTGTATGATATTGTGTAAAAACTGCATTCAAGAAACTGATTTCGATGTAACATATTTGTATTGTAAACCATTATGTAATGGTCGTGTGTAAACAGGATATTTTAGATTATCATTATTTGATAATCTACGTAAAGCTTTTTAAACCTTTATTTATGAAATAAAGGTTATGGTTTGTTTTAAAAATGAATGCAGTCTTTGAAAAACGTCTCATATAGAGGTCAAAACCTCGCAACGAAATCAATTAATATGGAACGTGTTTAATCAATAAGAACGGGACATTTCAGATCACGAGATTTCAGTGTTTCAAATCAGTATTTCACATCAGTATGATAAAGTATATGCTTATCTGTGGGCACTCGGTAACTAACTTAACAAAGTAATATATATATATATATATATATATATATATATATATATATATATATATATATATATATATATATATATATATATATATATATATATATATATATCACCCCCTAAAAGTACACTTGGCGAGTGCGTTAAAACAGACGAAGTATTAAACACCCGTTAAATGCTAGCGCGACTAGCCCGAGTGGGGATGTCAAACCCTATGGATCCATATCTAAGATTCGCGTCTACCGGTTCATAAACCAATAGTTAAACGTTACCGAGTTAAGGGGAAAATTTGTGCCGTTATGTCACCCACACATATATAAAGTTAAAGTACTCGTGTCTAGTATGTAAAACATAAAAAGCGTATGTATTCTCAGTCCCAAAAATAGTTAAAGTAAAAAGGGAGCTATAACTCACAGTGAATGCTCAGTATAGTAAACAGTGCGTAAACGTAAGCAAGTAAGGTGGTCGATCCAACGAGCCCTCGTCAAGTTGCTAAGTCAGTAATCGTGTCTAGATAAGTTTCGTATGAAGTTTAAAGTAAGTCTAGTGACATCATCATCATCATCAATCATCAAAAGAAAAGTCGTTTAATCAAAAGTAAAGACTGGTTTAGAGGGCTGACTTAGGACAGCCGTTGTGACCTCTATACAAACTTAATTGACGAGTGGTCAGTAGCCAAGGCTCTGTTTGTGAGTCCTTTAACCGCTTCCAAATTTCCATATCTGAACTCAAAGTTGTCAAGCCGTGGCGATAGTCTGAGCGAGAACAGGTCAGAAATTTTAGCACGTCGTTACGAAGGCGTAGTGAACTTTGGAAGACTATAAATCCTAAATCGTATATCGGATTTAGGCGAGTCTTGAATGAAAAGTCATCTACACATCCCGAACTTTCTGGAAATCAATTTTCTAGAAGCTCCATGAGTCAGATCAGACCCTAAAAAACAGATACAATGCTCCGGTGGGTTTCTTGGTGTTTGATGCTTATCACGGTTCTCGTCCTTGATGCGTATAAGCCTCAAGTGTACAACTCTTTGATATTTTAGCATCATTTTGACCAAGTTTTAACCATCAACACACAATGTCAAGACTAAGAAAAGAAGTACAACTCATTTAAGAGTTTTAGAAGGATGATGAACCAAAGTTACATCAAGTTCTTAGTTTCGACACAAGTACACGTTCTATTTGGAATTTTTAAGCTATAACTTGGAATCAAACCAAACAAGCAAGACCTTAAGTTATAGAGCTTAGATCTTAGCTAAATATTGAAGACCTTAGACTAGAAAGTCTAGATCTTGTGTTCTAGGTGAAACCCTTTATAGAACTTAGACTTTCAACTTTTACAAAACCTTAAGTTATAAAACTTAGATTTTTACAAAGTAGAATGAATATAAGCTAATGACCCTTTATTTTAACAAGTTGGATGACCATAAGTTACATAACTTAGATCAACCAAAATGATGAAACCCTAAGCTAGAAAGCTTGGATCTCTTAACAATACTTATGAGACTTCAAGCTAGAAAGCTTGTATCTTTGTTTAATGAAAACTCAAGTTACAAAATTGAAGTAAACAACTTAAAGAAGATCATAAGTTAATAAACTTGATCTTTTTACAAAATTTTTGTAGAAAACTCAAGCTACAAAGCTTGGATTCCTTGTTCTTGCATGTTCTTCAAACCAAGGCTTGAAGTTACAAGATGTATGAAGATTCAAGTTACAAAACTTGAATCCTTGGATAATGATGATGATGAATGCGGTTTTGTAAGAAAAGAAGAAGAAAGGAAATAAGGTTTAAACTTACAAATGGGAGAGAATTCTAGAGTGAGAATGTAGAGAGAAGAGTGTATGTGCAAAATGAATTAGTGAATGGAAGGGCCTTGTATTTATAGGCAAGTAATCACAAAACAAGACAACAAAATGGTGGTGATGGTAGGGGGAACCAAAGTGGACGGTCTTGAAGGGTGGTGTAGTGACCCGAACTTTTCCATGTTTATATATATTAATTGAGATTGATATTTACATGATTAAATGTTTCCAACATGTTAAGAAATCAAACTTGTTAAGACTTGATTAATTGAAATAGGTTTCATATAGACAATTGACCACCCAAGTTGACCGGTGATTCACGAACGTTAAAACTTGTAAAAACTATATGATGACATATATATGGATATATATATAGTTAACATGATACTATGATAAGTAAATATATCATTAAGTATATTAACAAAGAACTACATATGTAAAAACAAGACTACTAACTTAATGATTTTTAAACGAGACATATATGTAACGATTATCGTTGTAAAGACATTTAATGTATATATATCATATTAAGAGATATTCATACATGATAATATCATGATAATATAATAATTTAAAATCTCATTTGATATTATAAACATTGGGTTAACAACATTTAACAAGATCGTTAACCTAAAGGTTTCAAAACAACACTTACATGTAACGACTAACGATGACTTAACGACTCAGTTAAAATGTATATACATGTAGTGTTTTAATATGTATTTATACACTTTTGAAAGACTTCAATACACTTATCAAAATACTTCTACTTAACAAAAATGCTTACAATTACATCCTCGTTCAGTTTCATCAACAATTCTACTCGTATGCACCCGTATTCGTACTCGTACAATACACAGCTTTTAGATGTATGTACTATTGGTATATACACTCCAATTATCAGCTCTTAGCAGCCCATGTGAGTCACCTAACACATGTGGGAACCATCATTTGGCAACTAGCATGAAATATCTCATAAAATTACAAAAATATGAGTAATCATTCATGACTTATTTACATGAAAACAAAATTACATATCCTTTATATCTAATCCATACACCAACGACCAAAAGCACCTACAAACACTTTCATTCTTCAATTTTATTTATCTAATTGATCTCTCTCAAGTTCTATCTTCAAGTTCTAAGTGTTCTTCATATATTCTACAAGTTCTAGTTACATAAAATCAAGAATACTTTCAAGTTTGCTAGCTCACTTCCAATCTTGTAAGGTGATCATCCAACCTCAAGAAATCTTTGTTTCTTACAGTAGGTTATCATTCTAATACAAGGTAATAATCATATTCAAACTTTGGTTCAATTTCTATAACTATAACAATCTTATTTCAAGTGATGATCTTACTTGAACTTGTTTTCGTGTCATGATTCTGCTTCAAGAACTTCGAGCCATCCAAGGATCCGTTGAAGCTAGATCCATTTTTATCTTTTCCAGTAGGTTTATCCAAGGAACTTAAGGTACTAATGATGTTCATAACATCATTCGATTCATACATATAAAGCTATCTTATTCGAAGGTTTAAACTTGTAATCACTAGAACATAGTTTAGTTAATTCTAAACTTGTTCGCAAACAAAAGTTAATCCTTCTAACTTGACTTTTAAAATAAACTAAACACATGTTCTATATCTAAATTATATGCTAACTTAATGATTTAAAACTTGGAAACACGAAAAACACCGTAAAACCGGATTTACGCCGTCGTAGTAACACCGCGGGCTGTTTTGGGTTAGTTAATTAAAAACTATGTTAAACTTTGATTTAAAAGTTGTTATTCAGAGAAAATGATTTTTATTATAGACATGAAACTATATCCAAAAATTATGGTTAAACTCAAAGTGGAAGTATGTTTTCTAAAATGGTCATCTAGACGTCGTTCTTTCGACTGAAATGACTACCTTTACAAAAACGACTTGTAACTTATTTTTCCGACTATAAACCTATACTTTTTCTGTTTATATTCATAAAATAGAGTTCAATATGAAACCATAGCAATTTGATTCACTCAAAACGGATTTAAAATGAAGAAGTTATGGGTAAAACAAGATTGGATAATTTTTCTCATTTTAGCTACGTGAAAATTGGTAACAAATCTATTCCAACCATAACTTAATCAACTTGTATTGTATATTATGTAATCTTGAGATACCATAGACACGTATACAATGTTTCGACCTATCATGTCGACACATCTATATATATTTCGGAACAACCATAGACACTCTATATGTGAATGTTGGAGTTAGCTATACAGGGTTGAGGTTGATTCCAAAATATATATAGTTTGAGTTGTGATCAATACTGAGATACGTATACACTGGGTCGTGGATTGATTCAAGATAATATTTATCGATTTATTTCTGTACATCTAACTGTGGACAACTAGTTGTAGGTTATTAACGAGGACAGCTGACTTAATAAACTTAAAACATCAAAATATATTAAAAGTGTTGTAAATATATTTTGAACATACTTTGATATACATGTATATATTGTTATAGGTTCGTGAATCAACCAGTGGCCAAGTCTTACTTCCCGATGAAGTAAAAATCTGTGAAAGTGAGTTATAGTCCCACTTTTAAAATCTAATATTTTTGGGATGAGAATACATGCAGGTTTTATAAATGATTTACAAAATAGACACAAGTACGTGAAACTACATTCTATGGTTGAATTATCGAAATCGAATATGCCCCTTTTTATTAAGTCTGGTAATCTAAGAATTAGGGAACCGACACCCTAATTGATGCGAATCCTAAAGATAGATCTATTGGGCTTAACAAACCCCATCCAAAGTACCGGATGCTTTAGTACTTCGAAATTTATATCATATCCGAAGGGTGTCCCAGAATGATGGGGATATTCTTATATATGCATCTTGTTAATGTCGGTTACCAGGTGTTCACCATATGAATGATTTTTATCTCTATGTATGGGATGTGTATTGAAATATGAAATCTTGTGGTCTATTATTATGATTTGATATATATAGGTTAAACCTATAACTCACCAACATTTTTGTTGATGTTTTAAGCATGTTTATTCTCAGGTGATTATTAAGAGCTTCCGCTGTCGCATACTTAAATAAGGACGAGATTTGGAGTCCATGCTTGTATGATATTGTGTAAAAACTGCATTCAAGAAACTTATTTTGTTGTAACATATTTGTATTGTAAACCATTATGTAATGGTTGTGTGTAAACAGGATATTTTATATTATCATTATTTGATAATCTACGTAAAGCTTTTTAAACCTTTATTGATGAAATAAAGGTTATGGTTTGTTTTAAAATGAATGCAGTCTTTGAAAAACGTCTCATATAGAGGTCAAAACCTCGCAACGAAATCAATTAATATGGAACGTTTTTAATCAATAAGAACGGGACATTTCAGTTGGTATCAGAGCGTTGGTCTAAGAGAACCAGAATTTTGCATTAGTGTATCTTATCGAGTTTGTTAGGATGCATTAGTGAGTCTGGACTTCGACCGTGTTTACTTGAAAAATGATTGCTTAACAAATTTTGTTGGAAACTATATATTTTTAACATGTGAATATTATGTGATATATTAATCTCTTAACGCGTTTGATATTATGTGATAGATATCTACCTCTAGAACAAGTCCCATTGACTCACCTAATAATAATGAAGAGTCAAATGTAAATTGGAATGATTCGTGGACTGATTCACAAGTTCCTGAAGAGGAACCGGAAGAAGAGTCGGAACCGGAAGAAGAATTGGAACCGGAAGAAGAATCGGAACCAGATGAAGAAATAGAACCGGTGGGGGAAATAATAAAACGGTTAAGTAAAAGAAAATCCTCAACCAACCGACCAAGGTTAATTATGGTCAATGGTGTTTCCGCCAAGGAAGCAAAATATTGGGAGGATTACCAATTCTCCGATGAATCGGATTCCGACGAGAATTCCGATGATGTTATAGAAATTACCCCAACTGAATTTAAAAAGGCAAAAGAAAATAATAAGGGAAAGGGCATAAAAATAGAGAAATCTAATTCCAACCCCGATGAACTTTATATGTATCGTCAACCCCCGAAGTCCTTAAGTTGTAACAATGACCCGGGAACCTCTAAACCACCAGGTTTTTCTAAACCAATGTGGATCACGACGGCTCGTATTAGGGGAACATCATATATCCCTAGAAACTTGGCAAAACGAACCAAAACCGAAGAAGAAGAAACAAGCGAGTCGGAATAAGATAGTTGTATTCGTGTGGTGTAATATATGTAATATAGTGTGCTTATGCTTTATGATATATGTAAAAATTGCTTGTATTAATAAGTATTTTTTTTTATGAATCTAACTCTTGTCTATTTTACAGTATAAAAACACAAAATGGATAGACAACCCACTATTTTAAGAGACCTACCCGGAGACATGATTGATGAAATCTTGTCTAGAGTCGATCAGAATTCTTCGGCACAACTATTTAAGGCGAGATCAGTTTGTAAGACATTCGAAGAACGTTCCAAGAATGCCTTGGTTTATAAAAGGCTTTCGTTCGAAAGATGAGGGATATCACATTGGGAAATCCATAAGTTACGATGTGTTTACTTTGACGCATATATTGCGGGGAACCCAAATGCTATTTTACGCAATGGGTTAAGAAATTATTTTGACTCAATATATCCGAATATTGGACTTCGTGATTTAGAAAAAGCGGCTAACATGCAACATAAAGAAGCATGTTATGCTTACGGATTAGTAATGTTCGCTTCTCACCAAAGTAAGAACAAGAACATTGGGCTACAACTATTAAACAAAACGTTCCCACAAGTGACGGAGTCGGTAATTGGGGTAAGAAATGAGGTTTTTAGATTGTTACGGGACTGTTGGACATTACGTAACCCTCGTCCCTTTGACGACGTTACAACACGCTGTCTTATCAACGGCCATAACGGTTATGTTCCACAAGACCAAGGATGGGAAGTAATCCTAGTAAAACGAGAATGCATGACTTGTTTCTGGACGTATGAATTACGTGTCTTTATTGCCTTTGCTGAACGACTTGTGTACTAGCTAGAATTATCTTCACAACCATCTTGTATCAAATTTATTGTGTGCTATATTTCATGCTATATGTAAAATAAGCGGTATTGTAAATTTGTAAAATATTGTGTAAAAGTTTGAACGCGAAATATTATTATAATCAGTTTTTCATATAGAATTGTAGTAGTTGAATTGTATATTAGCTACTAAGTATGAACTTAACGGGTAGGTACTACCCGAATTTAAACTTATAAAACGCTAATATGAAGAAAAAGCTTTTATAAATGAGTTCATATTTTGCTACGAAATACTATTAACTACTCTTAATATTCTGTATGATTAACTTGTTCCATTTAACTATTTTGAAGGAAATGGCACCGACTACTCGACACACTGTGAATATGAATGAAGAGGAATTCCGTACTTTTCTAGCTTCAAACATAGCCGCAGTACAGGCTGCGCTACATACCAACAATAACCTTGGATCTAGCAGTACAGAAAATCGTGTAGGATGCACCTACAAAGAATTCACTGCCTGCAAACCTTTGGAATTTGATGGAACCGAAGGACCGATCGGATTGAAACGGTGGACCGAGAAGGTTGAATCGGTGTTTGCCATAAGTAAGTGTACTGAAGAGGACAAAGTGAAGTACGCTACGCATACCTTCACAGGTTCTGCGTTAACATGGTGGAATACCTATCTAGAGCAAGTGGGACAAGACGATGCGTACGCACTACCGTGGTCAGCATTCAAGCACTTGATGAACGAGAAGTACCGTCCCAGAACCGAGGTCAATAAGCTCAAGACAGAACTTAGAGGGTTACGAACCCAAGGATTTGATATTACCACGTACGAAAGACGATTCACAGAATTGTGCCTATTGTGTCCGGGAGCATTCGAAGATGAGGAAGAGAAAATCGACGCGTTTGTGAAAGGATTACCGGAAAGAATCCAAGAAGATATAAGTTCACACGAGCCCGCCTCCATACAACAGGCATGTAGAATGGCTCACAAACTAGTGAACCAGATTGAAGAAAGGATTAAAGAACAGACTGCTGAAGAGGCCAATGTGAAGCAAGTCAAAAGAAAGTGGGAGGAAAATGGTGATAAGAATCACCAATACAACAACAACAGCAATTACAACAATAATCGCAACAATTATCCCAACAATCGCAACTACAACAAACGGCCCAACAACAACAACAACAACAACAACAACAACAACAGCAACAGCAACCACAACAATCATCTTAACAACAATAATAACTGCAACAACAACAACAATTAGAAGCAGCTATGCCAAAGGTGTGAAAAGTATCACTCGGGGTTCTGCACCAAATTTTGCAACAAGTGTAAAAGAAATGGTCATAGCGCGGCGAAGTGTGATGTCTACGGACCAGGGGTTAATAGAACGAAAGGAACAAATGGTGTCGGAACAAGTAATGGCGGAGCAAGTAGTGTCGGAGCAAGTTATGCCAATGTAGTTTGTTATAAATGTGGAAAACCGGGCCACATTATTAGAAATTGCCCGAACCAGGAGAACACGAATGGACAAGGCCGCGGAAGAGTTTTCAATATTAATGCGGCAGAGGCACAGGAAGACCCGGAGCTTGTTACGGGTACATTTCTTATTGACAATAAACCTGCTTACGTTTTATTTGATTCGGGTGCGGATAGAAGCTATATGAGTAGAGATTTTTGTGCTAAATTAAGTTGTCCATTGACGCCTTTGGATAGTAAATTTTTACTCGAATTAGCAAATGGTAAATTAATTTCAGCAGATAATATATGTCGGAATCGAGAAATTAAACTGGTTAGCGAAACATTTAAGATTGATTTGATACCAGTAGAGTTAGGGAGTTTTGATGTGATAATCGGTATGGACTGGTTGAAAGAAGTGAAAGCAGAGATTGTTTGTTACAAAAATGCAATTCGCATTATACGAGAAAAAGGAAAACCCTTAATGGTGTACGGAGAAAAGGGCGACACGAAGCTACATCTTATTAGTAATTTGAAGGCACAAAAACTAATAAGAAAAGGTTGCTATACTGTTCTAGCACACGTCGAGAAAGTACAAACTGAAGAAAAGAGCATTAATGATGTTCCCATTGCAAAAGAATTTCCCGATGTATTTCCGAAAGAATTACCGGGATTACCCCCACATCGATCCGTTGAATTTCAAATAGATCTTGTACCAGGAGCTGCACCAATAGCTCGTGCTCCTTACAGACTCGCACCCAGCGAGATGAAAGAACTGCAAAGCCAATTACAAGAACTTTTAGAGCGTGGTTTCATTCGACCAAGCACATCACCGTGGGGAGCTCCTGTTTTGTTTGTCAAGAAGAAAGATGGTACATTCAGGTTGTGTATCGACTACCGAGAGTTGAACAAACTTACCATCAAGAACCGCTACCCACTACCGAGAATCGATGACTTATTTGATCAACTACAAGGCTCGTCTGTTTATTCAAAGATTGACTTACGTTCCGGGTATCATCAAATGCGGGTGAAAGAAGATGATATTCCAAAGACTGCTTTCAGAACACGTTACGGTCATTACGAGTTTATGGTCATGCCGTTTGGTTTAACTAATGCACCAGCTGTGTTCATGGACCTTATGAACCGAGTGTGTGGACCATACCTTGACAAGTTTGTCATTGTTTTCATTGATGACATACTTATTTACTCAAAGAATGACCAAGAACACGGTGAACATTTGAGAAAGGTGTTAGAAGTATTGAGGAAGGAAGAATTGTACGCTAAGTTTTCAAAGTGTGCATTTTGGTTGGAAGAAGTTCAATTCCTCGGTCACATAGTGAACAAAGAAGGTATTAAGGTGGATCCGGCAAAGATAGAAACTGTTGAAAAGTGGGAAACCCCGAAAACTCCAAAACACATACGCCAGTTTTTAGGACTAGCCGGTTACTACAGAAGGTTCATCCAAGACTTTTCCAGAATAGCAAAACCCTTGACTGCATTAACGCATAAAGGGAAGAAATTTGAATGGAATGATGAACAAGAGAAAGCGTTTCAGTTATTGAAGAAAAAGCTAACTACGGCACCTATATTGTCATTGCCTGAAGGGAATGATGATTTTGTGATTTATTGTGACGCATCAAAGCAAGATCTCGGTTGTTTATTAATGCAACGAACGAAGGTGATTGCTTATGCGTCTAGACAATTGAAGATTCACGAACAAAATTATACGACGCATGATTTGGAATTAGGCGCGGTTGTTTTTGCATTAAAGACTTGGAGGCACTACTTATATGGGGTCAAAAGTATTATATATACCGACCACAAAAGTCTTCAACACATATTTAATCAGAAACAACTGAATATGAGGCAGCGTAGGTGGATTGAATTGTTGAATGATTATGACTTTGAGATTCGTTACCACCCGGGGAAGGCAAATGTGGTAGCCGATGCCTTGAGCAGGAAGGACAGAGAACCCATTCGAGTAAAATCTATGAATATAATGATTCATAATAACCTTACTACTCAAATAAAGGAGGCGCAACAAGGAGTTTTAAAAGAGGGAAATTTAAAGGATGAAATACCCAAAGGATCGGAGAAGCATCTTAATATTCGGGAAGACGGAACCCGGTATAGGGCTGAAAGGATTTGGGTACCAAAATTTGGAGATATGAGAGAAATGGTACTTAGAGAAGCTCATAAAACCAGATACTCAATACATCCTGGAATGGGGAAGATGTACAAGGATCTCAAGAAACATTTTTGGTGGCCGGGTATGAAAGCCGATGTTGCTAAATACGTAGGAGAATGTTTGACGTGTTCTAAGGTCAAAGCTGAGCATCAGAAACCATCAGGTCTACTTCAACAACCCGAAATCCCGGAATGGAAATGGGAAAACATTACCATGGATTTCATCACTAAATTGCCAAGGACTGCAAGTGGTTTTGATACTATTTGGGTAATAGTTGATCGTCTCACCAAATCAGCACACTTCCTGCCAATAAGAGAAGATGACAAGATGGAGAATTTAACATGACTGTATTTGAAGGAAGTCGTCTCCAGACATGGAATACCAATCTCTATTATCTCTGATAGGGATGGCAGATTTATTTCAAGATTCTGGCAGACATTACAGCAAGCATTAGGAACTCGTCTAGACATGAGTACGGCCTATCATCCACAAACTGATGGGCAGAGCGAAAGGACGATACAAACGCTTGAAGACATGCTACGAGCATGTGCTATTGATTTCGGAAACAGTTGGGATCGACATCTACCGTTAGCAGAATTTTCCTACAACAACAGCTACCATTCAAGCATTGAGATGGCGCCGTTTGAAGCACTTTATGGTAGAAAGTGCAGGTCTCCGATTTGTTGGAGTGAAGTGGGGGATAGACAGATTACGGGTCCGGAGATTATACAAGAAACTACCGAGAAGATCATCCAAATTCAACAACGGTTGAAAACCGCCCAAAGTCGACAAAAGAGCTACGCTGACATTAAAAGAAAAGATATAGAATTTGAAATTGGAGAGATGGTCATGCTTAAAGTTGCACCTTGGAAAGGCGTTGTTCGATTTGGTAAACGAGGGAAATTAAATCCAAGGTATATTGGACCATTCGAGATTATTGATCGTGTCGGACCAGTAGCTTACCGACTAGAGTTACCTCAACAACTCGCGGCTGTACATAACACTTTCCACGTCTCGAATTTGAAGAAATGTTTTGCTAAAGAAGATCTCACTATTCCGTTAGATGAAATCCAAATCAACGAAAAACTTCAATTCATCGAAGAATCCGTCGAAATAATGGATCGTGAGGTTAAAAGACTTAAGCAAAACAAGATACCAATTGTTAAGGTTCGATGGAATGCTCGTAGAGGACCCGAGTTCACCTGGGAGCATGAAGATCAGATGAAGGAGAAATACCCGCATCTATTTCCAGAAGATTCGTCAACACCTTCAACAGCTTAAAATTTCGGGACGAAATTTATTTAACGGGTAGGTACTGTAGTGACCCGAACTTTTCCATGTTTATATATATTAATTGAGATTGATATTTACATGATTAAATGTTTCCAACATGTTAAGCAATCAAACTTGTTAAGACTTGATTAATTGAAATAGGTTTCATATAGACAATTGACCACCCAAGTTGACCGGTGATTCACGAACGTTAAAATTTGTAAAAACTATATGATGACATATATATGGATATATATATAGTTAACATGATACTATGATAAGTAAATATATCATTAAGTATATTAACAAAGAACTACATATGTAAAAACAAGACTACTAACTTAATGATTTTTAAACGAGACATATATGTAACGATTATCGTTGTAAAGACATTTAATGTATATATATCATATTAAGAGATATTCATACATGATAATATCATAATAATATAATAATTTAAAATCTCATTTGATATTATAAACATTGGGTTAACAACATTTAACAAGATCGTTAACCTAAAGGTTTCAAAACAACACTTACATGTAACGACTAACGATGACTTAACGACTCAGTTAAAATGTATATACATGTAGTGTTTTAATATGTATTTATACACTTTTGAAAGACTTCAATACACTTATCAAAATACTTCTACTTAACAAAAATGCTTACAATTACATCCTCGTTCAGTTTCATCAACAATTCTACTCGTATGCACCCGTATTCGTACTCGTACAATACACAGCTTTTAGATGTATGTACTATTGGTATATACACTCCAATGATCAGCTCTTAGCAGCCCATGTGAGTCACCTAACACATGTGGGAACCATCATTTGGCAACTAGCATGAAATATCTCATAAAATTACAAAAATATGAGTAATCATTCATGACTTATTTACATGAAAACAAAATTACATATCCTTTATATCTAATCCATACACCAACGACCAAAAACACCTACAAACACTTTCATTCTTCAATTTTATTCATCTAATTGATCTCTCTCAAGTTCTATCTTCAAGTTCTAAGTGTTCTTCATATATTCTACAAGTTCTAGTTACATAAAATCAAGAATACTTTCAAGTTTGCTAGCTCACTTCCAATCTTGTAAGGTGATCATCCAACCTCAAGAAATCTTTGTTTATTACAGTAGGTTATCATTCTAATACAAGGTAATAATCATATTCAAACTTTGGTTCAATTTCTATAACTATAACAATCTTATTTCAAGTGATGATCTTACTTGAACTTGTTTTCGTGTCATGATTCTGCTTCAAGAACTTCGAGCCATCCAAGGATCCGTTGAAGCTAGATCCATTTTTATCTTTTCCAGTAGGTTTATCCAAGGAACTTAAGGTAGTAATGATGTTCATAACATCATTCGATTCATACATATAAAGCTATCTTATTCGAAGGTTTAAACTTGTAATCACTAGAACATAGTTTAGTTAATTCTAAACTTGTTCGCAAACAAAAGTTAATCCTTCTAACTTGACTTTTAAAATAAACTAAACACATGTTCTATATCTATATTATATGCTAACATAATGATTTAAAACCTGGAAACACGAAAAACACCGTAAAACCGGATTTACGCCGTCGTAGTAACACCGCGGGCTGTTTTGGGTTAGTTAATTAAAAACTATGATAAACTTTGATTTAAAAGTTGTTATTCTGAGAAAATGATTTTTATTATGGACATGAAACTATATCCAAAAATTATGGTTAAACTCAAAGTGGAAGTATGTTTTCTAAAATGGTCATCTAGACGTCGTTCTTTCGACTGAAATGACTACCTTTACAAAAATGACTTGTAACTTATTTTTCCGACTATAAACCTATACTTTTTCTGTTTAGATTCATAAAATAGAGTTCAATATGAAACCATAGCAATTTGATTCACTCAAAACGGATTTAAAATGAAGAAGTTATGGGTAAAACAAGATTGGATAATTTTTCTCATTTTAGCTACGTGAAAATTGGTAACAAATCTATTCCAACCATAACTTAATCAACTTGTATTGTATATTATGTAATCTTGAGATATCATAGACACGTATACAATGTTTCGACCTATCATGTCGACACATCTATATATATTTCGGAACAACCATAGACACTCTATATGTGAATGTTGGAGTTAGCTATACAGGGTTGAGGTTGATTCCAAAATATATATAGTTTGAGTTGTGATCAATACTGAGATACGTATACACTGGGTCGTGGATTGATTCAAGATAATATTTATCGATTTATTTCTGTACATCTAACTGTGGACAACTAGTTGTAGGTTATTAACGAGGACAGCTGACTTAATAAACTTAAAACATCAAAATATATTAAAAGTGTTGTAAATATATTTTGAACATACTTTGATATACATGTATATATTGTTATAGGTTCGTGAATCAACCAGTGGCCAAGTCTTACTTCCCGACGAAGTAAAAATCTGTGAAAGTGAGTTATAATCCCACTTTTAAAATCTAATATTTTTGGGATGAGAATACATGCAGGTTTTATAAATGATTTACAAAATAGACACAAGTACGTGAAACTACATTCTATGGTTGAATTATCGAAATCGAATATGCCCCTTTTTATTAAGTCTGGTAATCTAAGAATTAGGGAACAGACACCCTAATTGACACGAATCCTAAAGATAGATCTATTGGGCTTAACAAACCCCATCCAAAGTACCGGATGCTTTAGTACTTCAAAATTTATATCATATCCGAAGGGTGTCCCGGAATGATGGGGATATTCTTATATATGCATCTTGTTAATGTCGGTTACCAGGTGTTCACCATATGAATGATTTTTATCTCTATGTATGGGATGTGTATTGAAATATGAAATCTTGTGGTCTATTATTATGATTTGATATATATAGGTTAAACCTATAACTCACCAACATTTTTGTTGACGCTTTAAGCATGTTTATTCTCAGGTGATTATTAAGAGCTTCCGCTGTCGCATACTTAAATAAGGACGAGATTTGGAGTCCATGCTTGTATGATATTGTGTAAAAACTGCATTCAAGAAACTTATTTTGTTGTAACATATTTGTATTGTAAACCATTATGTAATGGTTGTGTGTAAACAGGATATTTTAGATTATCATTATTTGATAATCTACGTAAAGCTTTTTAAACCTTTATTGATGAAATAAAGGTTATGGTTTGTTTTAAAATGAATGCAGTCTTTGAAAAACGTCTCATATAGAGGTCAAAACCTCGCAACGAAATCAATTAATATGGAACGTTTTTAATCAATAAGAACGGGACATTTCAGGTGGGGGGGACCATTTTGGCTTGACATGGTGTGGTGGTGCAAGGTGATGTAGGCATGTTATCTAGCATGTTGCATGAGGTTAAAATTTGTAAGAAAGGGTACATACGCATTATAACAACCCTCACTTTTCGACTTCCGATTTTACTAAAATACCTAGAGTTGTTATATACGAATAAATTTAACGTTGATCGAATAAACGTACGCTTAAAATAAATAATATAATTATAAATATTATAAATAAGATTATGATATATAATATAACATAATTACATCAATGAATATATATATAATATTTATATTACTTTTGTTATTTAGTTAATAGAATATATAATTAACTAAATAATACATAATATTATAACATTTATAAAACTAATAAAAACTATAAATTAATAATCATAAATTTTAATTTTTATAAAAACTAAATATAATAATAATTTTTATATAAAATTCGTATTTAATAATTAAACAAATATAGATATAAAATGTTAAATGTTCTTAGAAATATATTAAACAAATTTTTTTTTAGAATTTTATACAAAAAAAAAATCAAAACTATATCTACTTTTAATAAATAAATACAAAAATACAAACTACTTTTTCTTTTAAGATTTACTTTTAATAAAAATACAAACTACTTTTATTTTAAGATTTACTTTTAATAAAAATACAAACTACTTTTTCTTATTTTAACTTTTAAGATTTACTTTTAATAAAAATACAAAATACTTTTTCTTATTTTAACTTTTAAGATTTTACTTTTAATAAAAATACAAACTACTTTTTCTTATTTTAACTTTTAAGATTTTACTTTTAATAAAAATACAAACTACTTTTTCTTATTTTAACTTTTAAGATTTACTTTTAATAAAAATACAAAATAATTTTTCTTATTTTAACTTTTAAGATTTACTTATTTTAATTTTTTTTACCTAACATTTTCAACTATAAAAACCACATACATTTCTCATTTCAAACTTACACCTTAATCTCTCATTTCTCTCTTAAAGAACTACTTCTAGTTGATATCTCGGTCACTTACTTGCTTTACTTTCCTTTCTTGCGTGGAATACTTCAACTGCTATTTAATGTGAGTTTCATTTGCTCCCTTTTTATATATATTTTTGGGCTGAGAATACATGCGCTGATTTATAAATGTTTTACGAAATAGGCACAAGTACTAAAACTAATTCTATGTGGGTTTAAACCAGAAATATACCCTTAGCTTGGTAACATTAAACTACTTGTCTATGTACGGTAGGCGCGAATCCTAAAGATAGATCTATTGGGTCTGACAAACCCCATCCTGACTATGGGATGCTTTAGTACTTCGAGGTTATTTTAAACACACCTGATCTGGTGTACTTCAGAGGGTAAAACATGAACGTTAAGGCTTGTTACCGGGTGCCTACAACTTATAGAATGCTTTTATACGCTTGCTAGTGTACGGATATTTATGAAACTGAAATCTTGTGGCCTATTATTATAACGGAAATGATTGATTTTGATAAACTAATGAACTCACCAACCTTTTTGGTTGACACTTTAAGCATGTTTTGTCTCAGGTGACGAATAAGATGATTGCCATGATTGCTACCTGATGAATTGAATGCTGCTACATGGAGTCTTCATTTCATTACATTTACTTTGCATTAAGACTATTATTATTATTTCAGTTTAAATTTGATGTAAAACTTTTAATGCTTCCGCTGTTTTATTAATAAATGTTTTATTCAAAACGTCTCATATAGAGTCGTTCTCGTTTATACAACTGTGATTTGATATAATTAGTCACAAATACCCTAGGCCCTAATTTGGGGGTGTGACAGATTGGTATCAGAGCAGAGTTGTTGTAGAGAACCAGGATTGCATTTTATGTGTGCCTTATACAATTAGGTACCTTAGCAATGTAGGACTACAACTTTCCTTGACCATAGTGCCTTTAATTGTTGCCTTTAACTGTTAAATGCTACACTATACTTTAGAGACTTTACTTATCTTAGAATGCCAAGCCAATCTAAGAATTTTCCTAAGTACTATCCAATTACGCCATCGCATTTAAATGCGACACCTTGATTTCTGAAATTCTTGACATTCCTATGTCATCTATCATGGTTTTGTGTATTACATATGTATTACATGAAATATTATCCATGATTTTTGAAACTCCTATATTTGTTACTACTCACACTCAAACGTATGTAACTCCCTGTTATATCACGTACCTATATGCCTTATGCCTTTATACATCGGTTTGCGAATCGGAAAATGTCATTGGGCTATCACAGTATACGAATTGAAAGTCTTTAATCAAAAGATTATTAGATTACATACTTATCACTTTATGATCTCGACACATCATATCTTATTATATCTTATCGTATCTATCCCAATAGACTTTGTCTAACACTTTTCCTAAATTCCCTACGTAAATTACGGAAATCTTTTTGCTATATACACGTATTCAAGGAAACGGATATATCATCCAGTATTCAACACTAATCTCATATCGAAACCCTTATTCGATCACATAATATGGATTTCTCATCTGATTCCTCAAGCTCCAATGGCAGCGTAACCGGAATGAACCAACCAATCAGCCATCATCTATTTTGGATGAATTGGGGATGGGTTCGTAGTAAACTTAATCAATGGAGACAAGAAGAATGTGATCCCTTCCACCAACTGAATTCACCTCTTGGTGAAGAACCTGAAGCACTTACCGGCGAACCCGTTCGAAACACTATTTTCACCATCATTTCCAAGATATCCAGTCACGAATATATAATATCTAAAATTCTAGATCTTATTCATCCCCTTGTCCGAACTGCCAATCATCCCGGAATAGTAGAAGAAGTCAATGAGCTTCGAGCTCGAGTGGTGGCTCTGGAGAATATGGTGCAAATTCTACAAGCATCAGCAGCACCAGCGGCATAACTAGCACCACCAGTACCATCAGCATCACCACCAACAACATCAGCTTTACCAACAACAACATCCGCATCTCACGCCTCAACATCACACTCAGTATCTCGGATATCAACATCATACATCCCATAGATACCAAGGAATATTGGTAATAATGAGTTAAGATGTATTGACTCATTCTTCCTGAAGAATTATATATGTATACTTTATATATATATATATATAGTTTGAAACAATAATAAACCTTTTCATACTAAGTTATTACGTGTGAATCTTAACTAGTATGTACTACTTGGTTAATTCATATCACTAATATGCTATGATGTACCTCCTTCGTTAATGACTTAACAATCATTAATCACTGCTTCAGCACAATAAACTCCATTTCATAATAAACTAAGTGTATTATTCAAATACATGTTTGATTGTATATTTTCATTTTCGATGTACTCGAAACTTTTTAGAAAACATCATTTGTGTCTTGCGAATTTCACAAGAATTCTACGAGCACCAACTTCATATACCGAAGTATATCAACAATAATGAATGATGAAGTATTGATTCATAACTTCATTAGTGAAATATTCCGCGACAAATATGAAATCTCTAAGGTTTTGGAGATTATTTATTCTCATTTCAACCGTAAATCAAACGAGTTTAATCTTATATTAACTCATTAAATCCATGATTACATCTGAAGAATATATATATGAACGTATATCTTCATAAAGATTGTAATTCTTTTGTACAAACTGTTAACTGTGAAAATATTTTAACGGGTAGGTAAAACCCGAGAAATATTTATATCTCACTTTAATATGTTACATTGTACATTCTCCAATTCAGATTAAATAATCAGTAACTATACTACTTACATCCACATATGTATCCGTTCACCTTTTGCATACAAATTCAATTACATATTCTGACATATCAGAATCTAAGAAAAGCTTTAGTAGATGTTATCTTCCTAAAGATCACTACATTCATGAATTATATTCATTCGTATTCTATGATGAATTATCACATCAATCCACCAAAATTATCATCAACAACGCCTATTCATCAACCATTAGATCCGTTGACGATCACAATCAGCGTTTAATCATCTAAAAACGAAATTTCTTAAAACCATCTTGGATTGATAACTGATGATTCAAATATGGCTGCATTAAATGCAGAGAGAACAGCAAAATTGTAGAAGGGTCTTAATGGCCAAAAGTTTGATAATAAAGAATGGTACGTTGGAAAAGCTCAAAAAAAAAAAATTTGGAACTGAAAAACGAATTGAGCTAACCATGGAGGAGACCAAGGACAAATACAAGGACCAAACCCTATATTCAAAGAATCCAGGTAATTCTGGATCTGATGAAATCTTTAGAGAATATCTTGCTCCGAAGTCATGTTAAAAGCTTGCGGAAAATTTTTCTTCATCAACTTTCGAACTTAGAAATTCCAAAATATCATCATAAATATCCTCTATATTTCTGAAGATATCTTCATAACGATTCTTGTCCGCAATTAAGTATCTCTTTGCGATAAATTTATAAAGGAAAACGGTTTTAGTTTCTATATTCTGTAAAATCCAAGTTTAACTTATAAATGTTTTGAAGAAGTGTTGGGAATTGAAGCATGAGTTAGTATAATGTAATGACGTCAGGCCAACGTGATTATATTACAGTAAGTCATGCTAAATTTTAATGGAAGTTGATGTTTCATAGACTTTATAATCATCATTTGCCATGTTACACGACTCTTACATTCTACTTAATCTCTGAACATATCAAGAAAATATATTCTTGATAGTTCTATCCTCAGTAATTCTGGTAACTTACCAAATCAAATCGTGATATTACGCTTAGAACATTAGGTTCATTCGAAACTTCATACCTATAAATTCTGGACCATTATTCGCTTGACTTGAGGTCGAGAAGAGAATAAAAAGGCAAAGAGCTCCGACATATAAGGGAAAATATAAAACCCGATAATGATACCGAGATTACAAACCATGGATATCAATGCGTATAGCAACATAAAGACACGGGAGAATTAAAAATACTATAACCCCAAGGGCATAGTAGAAGTAAACAGATTCCTCTGGTGGTAAAATAAAAAGAAGAATGACTGCATATATGGTCAATATAATAACAAGTATCAATACGGGATTGAGCATATTAGCAAATCTTTTGGAAGTATGAATTTAGGAAAAAGTATAGAAGCGGTGAAGATAATGAAACGGAAGAAGCTAATTTATAGAAAAATTCCAAACACAGAAATTGAAGCAATTCACCGCATTTAATCAAAGAAAATTTCAAATTCCTTAATTACCGGAGAATCAAATCTTATGGATTACGAAGATTTCCTTTAATCCCTTGAATTCCGGAAATCAATCGTGACTACGTCAAAAGTTAAGGCGAACATTTAATTTTCTCATTCACTCTTTTACAATAGCTTCGTTTATACGCTTCCTATAATCAAATCGTTTTATCCATATTATTCAGTAGTGATAAAACTTTATTTTTTTCAACTTATATTCATCATTACAATATTCCTGTTGTAAACAATGATGATCTATATCAAACTTCATGACTATAATTTTCATGAACTACTCTCTATTTTATCTACCCTAATATTGTGGCATAAACACTTAAAGTTTTAAATAAGCTCAATACTATTCATAACACATTTCATGTGTTCAGTTTACTAAAATGCTCGTATAGCACCATCATCCCTTTTGAGGATAACCTTGTCAAATGACACTCTTATTAATCCTTTAGATAACCTCCGTATTAATGATAAAATGCACTTTATATAAGAACCTGTAAGAAATTATGGTTCGTATTATTTAAATGCATGAAACAGAACAATATTCTATCCGTTGGAATTCACGAAAGGCCCCGAACATACATGGGAACGTGAAGACCAAATAAAACGTAAATATCCTCGTTTAGGTACGAACAACGCTGATTGATGGCAAAAACTAAATTTCGGGACGAAATTTCTTTTAACGGGTAGGTACTATAACAACCCTCACTTTTCGACTTCCGATTTTACTAAAATACCTAGAGTTGTTATATACGAATAAATTTAACGTTGACCGAATAAACGTACGCTTAAAATAAATAATATAATTATAAATATTATAAATAAGATTATGATATATAATATAACATAATTACATCAATGAATATATATATAATATTTATATTACTTTTGTTATTTAGTTAATAGAATATATAATTAACTAAATAATACATAATATTATAACATTTATAAAACTAATAAAAACTATAAATTAATAATCATAAATTTTAATTTTTATAAAAACTAAATATAATAATAATTTTTATATAAAATTCGTATTTAATAATTAAACAAATATAGATATAAAATGTTAAATGTTCTTAGAAATATATTAAACAAATTTTTTTTTAGAATTTTATACAAAAAAAAATCAAAACTATATCTACTTTTAATAAATAAATACAAAAATACAAACTACTTTTTCTTTTAAGATTTACTTTTAATAAAAATACAAACTACTTTTATTTTAAGATTTACTTTTAATAAAAATACAAACTACTTTTTCTTATTTTAACTTTTAAGATTTACTTTTAATAAAAATACAAAATACTTTTTCTTATTTTAACTTTTAAGATTTTACTTTTAATAAAAATACAAACTACTTTTTCTTATTTTAACTTTTAAGATTTTACTTTTAATAAAAATACAAACTACTTTTTCTTATTTTAACTTTTAAGATTTACTTTTAATAAAAATACAAAATAATTTTTCTTATTTTAACTTTTAAGATTTACTTATTTTAATTTTTTTTACCTAACATTTTCAACTATAAATACCACATACATTTCTCATTTCAAACTTACACCTTAATCTCTCATTTCTCTCTTAAAGAACTACTTCTAGTTGATATCTCGGTCACTTACTTGCTTTACTTTCCTTTCTTGCGTGGAATACTTCAACTGCTATTTAATGTGAGTTTCATTTGCTCCCTTTTTATATATATTTTTGGGCTGAGAATACATGCGCTGATTTATAAATGTTTTACGAAATAGGCACAAGTACTAAAACTAATTCTATGTGGGTTTAAACCAGAAATATACCCTTAGCTTGGTAACATTAAACTACTTGTCTATGTACGGTAGGCGCGAATCCTAAAGATAGATCTATTGGGTCTGACAAACCCCATCCTGACTATGGGATGCTTTAGTACTTCGAGGTTATTTTAAACACACCTGATTTGGTGTACTTCAGAGGGTAAAACATGAACGTTAAGGCTTGTTACCGGGTGCCTACAACTTATAGAATGCTTTTATACGCTTGCTAGTGTACGGATATTTATGAAATTGAAATCTTGTGGCCTATTATTATAACGGAAATGATTGATTTTGATAAACTAATGAACTCACCAACCTTTTTGGTTGACACTTTAAGCATGTTTTGTCTCAGGTGACGAATAAGATGATTGCCATGATTGCTACCTGATGAATTGAATGCTGCTACATGGAGTCTTCATTTCATTACATTTACTTTGCATTAAGACTATTATTATTATTTCAGTTTAAATTTGATGTAAAACTTTTAATGCTTCCGCTGTTTTATTAATAAATGTTTTATTCAAAACGTCTCATATAGAGTCGTTCTCGTTTATACAACTGTGATTTGATATAATTAGTCACAAATACCCTAGGCCCTAATTTGGGGGTGTGACACGCATGCTAGTAATTTTGTCGTATAACTTAATGGATTTGTCTCATGTCTTAATGGGTTCATAAGTCCATTAAGATGGGCTCATTTACTAGCCCATTAACTAGAGTAGGGTGGGCCTTTGATAAACTAAGTCCATTAAAGCAATAAGCCCATTAATACCAACTAGTGTGCATTAACAAAACACTAAGCGTAATTAAGAAATCAACGAAGTTCATAACTGTCATTAAGAAGTAACAATTAGGTTTAAGTAGTCATAATACTCCAATTATGACCAAAGGTTAACGTGTACCAAGTACGTAGCTCGTTCTAAACGACTAGTGACACTAACGATCGTAAAAGCATTCGAGGATCAATTTAAGTGATTAAGCACTTAATAACACGTTGTAAGGTATAAACAAAAGTAATTAACATGGATAATAATCCCAAAATATTATCTAGCTCAGTACGCACATATATGCAGATTCGTGAAAGTATAAAGTATAAATATAAGTCGAAAAAGTTGGGTCGTTACACTTCACAACATACTCTTTACCTCTGTAACTTCTAATTAAAATCCGTCACAAAAAAAAGCTTCATAACAAAAGTCATGAAAGCTAACAAAGGTCTGCAACGATTTCTTATGCAAAGATGTACGAGTTGTGCCTCACAATTCAATTAAGAAATTTACAAAAAAGAATAGTAGTTTATGGTGTCGACGGTAATTCCAGATCTAAACAAGAGAATACACTAATTAATTAATAATGGCAAGAGGTGGTGGCAGAAGGAACTAATTAGACGGTGGTGAAGGGTTGTGGCGGTATCGGAGGGCCTGGTATGGATCTCGCTAGAAAGCGGTGGCGGAGGGACTGATTTGACGGTGGTAGAGGGATACGGCGGTGGCGGAGGGACTGGTTTGCAATCGGCTCTTCATTTTCATCATCTATCTATTTAATACTTCGGTATTATATCTTCATATTATACAATTGCATTTGGTGATGTTTGTAGCGACCCGACAAAATCGTCATTGACGGCGCCGTCTACTTAGGTCCCGTTACGTGATCATAAGTCTTTAAAACAATGTTTGACCAAAAGTATGTCGCATTCATTTCAAAAGTAAAGATGTTTCAAGGTTTACAAAGTAGTTCGACAACTAGTTACATAACAAAGTTTAAAGTACAATTGAAACATATGCGACACAATTTAAAAGTAGCCAAAAGACGCTCCATGTATGCATGTATACTCGACATCCAAGCAAGTATCAAAAGTAATGAGCGGAAGCATGTATCACAAAATGTTCAAGGACCTGAGAAAAACATAGAAATCTGTCAACGAAAACGTTGGTGAAATCATAGGTTTAAGTAAGTAAGTACAAGTGAACCACAAGATTTGTAATATTGATATAATAGTAATACATTTCAAAAGTTAATATTCACGAGCACCCAATTATCAATGCTTAACATTCCTTCCATAGAACCCCATCACAATAGTGTTAGAACATACACTGTTTCTCGAAAATATATTCCATTCGTAAACGGTAGCGAACCGTTTGAATGAGGGTTTGTCAAACCCATATGGATCCATACAACATAAGTTCTCGCTTACACCCGGCAAGTGTAACTAATGATAATCGAATTGAGGATTTTGTTCTAAACTCGTATGTAGAATGTTTGTTTTCCTGTACTTGTGTTCACTTAGTAAAAGAAACGTTTATGTTTTCTCATCCCAAATGTAAGTTCAAAAAGAGTAAAAGTGGGACTATGATCTCACCTTGAGTGCACGTATGTAAAAGTACTTCAACAAGTAAATATGTGCAAGAACGAATGCTAGTCTTGACCTAAACAAGTAGGTTTGTATTAATAACGGTAAACACGGTCGGTCAAAATGTTCAATTAGTCCTATGGCTCATTACGACTCAATTACTATAGCATGTGAGTCAAGTTGTCACGTTTCATGCAAGATACAAGTATAAAAGCATGTTAGAATGATTGCACAAACATTTGGTTAAGTTTGATTAAAAGTCAACTTTGATCGGGTCAAAGTCAACGACAAAGTCAACACGTTCGGGTCGGGTCCCGAACTATTTTTCTGAGGTTTTTAATCATATATGAGCATGTTAGAACAAGTTACATGTGAATCGGAGGTGCGTAGCATAGCAAACATTTTCCGTAAAATGGCAAATCAAGACAGCACCGAACAGGCAAATTGGACGGCGCCCAAAAGGCCTGGACGGCGTCCAAGTTTGAAACCCTGGATGGCGTCCAAAAGGCTGTACGGCATCCAAACATCTGGGCAGAAAACATTTTGCTGAAAACACACAAGTGCACGAACCAAAACTCAAACAATCCTAATTTATGACCCGCAAACAATCAAGACAAGTATCTTATATCATCGGAAAGGTATTTTGACGAGGAAAACATCTAAACACATTTCATCAATCACATTTACCTTTACAACAACCAAAATCACATTCAAAGCTCATCATTTAATGCATTCAAGTTCATAAATGCAAATAAATTATTCGGCAACCAATTTACATGAATGATATGCCGTTTCGAAGGTAATCAAGCATACAATACAACCTAAAACTTAATAACAACATCTTATGTCATTCAAAGCATCAAAAGTCCATTTCAAGTTCATCAAACCCTAACCCAATTCACCAAAATCAATAATCAAGTTCATGAAGTTTTCTAAAGCAACCTACACATCAACTTGAAGCTAGTGATACTAGGAACACATTTAATACTTGCACTTTATTATAACAACAACATTAAATCATATATTCATGTTAGACTTGAGCCATAGACACTAACTAACAACTTTATAAGTTAAAAACATTAAGAACACAAAATCTAGTGATTTTAGAAAGTTACCCAAATGTAATGAAATCGGTATGGAATCGAAGAGGAAGTTGCAAGGATTCCAAAAATGTAATTTGTTTTGAAAAACACCCGCTAGCTCAGATTTGGATGATGATTCTTTGAAATTGGGTGTTGAGAGAAAATGGAGGAAGTAGTAAAATGAGAGAGATGAATGAATGGATAAGAGGGGTTTGACCCTTTGACCTAGTCAAAGGTTTGATCCTTTGGCGAGTTTGGTCCCTCAACTTTCATTCGGGTGCGTGAATTACCTAAACGATATAATTTAAAACGCGTGTCAACGGGAGATGTTATAAATATATAACGGACTTTAAATAAGTAAACGGAAAAAGGCGGGATGTTACATTACCTACTCCTTAAAAGAAATTTCGTCTCGAAATTTAAGTAGGCGTAGTAGTCGTTTCTTCCTCGGGATCTTGCGTTTTCGAGTTTGCGAATAGATGAGGATATTTCCTTTGCAGTTGATTTTGTCTTTCCCAAGTAAACTCGGGTCCCCTTTTGGCGTTCCAACGGACTTTGACAATTGGAATTCGGCTTTGTTTTAACGTTTTGACGGAGGTATCCACAATTTCAACCGGTTCCTCCACAAAATGAAGTTTGTCATCAATAGTGAGCTCCGGGTTCGGCAAGGCACTTTTTCAAGTTGGATACATGGAAAGTAGGATGAACGGAGCTCAATTGAGGCGGAAGATCTAAACGATAAGCAATGGTTCCAACACACTCCAAGATTTTGAAAGGACCATTATATCGCAGATTTAGCTTCCCGCATTTCTCGAAATGAATTACACCTTTCCAAGGCGCGACTTTTAACATTACGTGGTCACCGACTTGAAATTCAAGGCCGTTGTGTCGTTTGTCGGTATAGCTCTTTTGACGACTTCGGGCCGTCCTAAGCCTATCTCGGATTTGAACGATCTTCTCGGTTGTTTTATGAATGAGTTCGGGTCCGGTGATTTGTGTGTCACCTACTTCGGCCCAACAAAGAGGTGAACGACATTTTCGGCCATATAAAGCTTCGAATGGTGCTGCGTTAATACTCGCGTGATAACTATTGTTGTAGGAGAATTCGGCGAGAGGCAAGTGCTTATCCCAAGCTTTTCCAAAGTCGATAACGCAAGCTCATAGCATGTCTTCCAAGCTTATAGCATGTCTTCCAAGGTTTGAATTATGCGTTCGCTTTGTCCGTCGGTTTGCGGATGGTATGCGGTGCTCATGTGTAAACGCGTTCCCAATGCTTCTTGTAAAGTACGCCAAAATCTAGAAACAAATCGGCCATCTCGGTCGGAGATAATCTATAAGGGGACACCGTGTCGGGCTACGATTTCTTTAATGTAAAGTTGTGCGAGTTTCTCCATGTTGTCGGTTTCCTTCATGGCTAGGAAGTGCACGGATTTGGTGAGTCGGTCAACAATAACCCAAATTGTATCATAACCGCCAACCGTCTTTGGTTGTTTGGTGATAAAATCCATCGTTATCCTTTCCCACTTCCGTTGCGGGATCTCGGGTTGTTGAAGTAGTCTGGACGGTCTTTGATGTTCAGCTTTGACTTTGGAGCAAGTTAGGCATTTTCCAACATAAGTAGCAACGTCCCTTTTAATGTTCGGCCACCAATATTGTTCCTTGAGGTCGTGGTACATCTTATTGGCACCGGGGTGAATCGAATACCTTGACTTGTGGGCTTCATCTAAAATAAGGCTTCGTAGGTCCCCATAACTAGGTACCCAAATTCTTCCGGTGAAATATCGGAGTTCAGTTTCTTTAACTTCGAATCGAGAGGTGAGGACGTTCAAGTGTTCGAGAGAGATGTTTTCATCCTTGAGAGCCTCGTCTTGGGCTACACGAATTTGACTATTGAGGTTAGTGTGAATGGTGATGTTTAAATCTTGTACCCGAAGAGGCACTGCTCTTTCTTTTCGACTCAAGGCATCGGCTACTATGTTTGCCTTCCCGGGATGGTAACGAAGCTCACAATCATAATCGTTCAAAGTTTCAATCCACCGTCGTTGTCTCATGTTTAGTTGCTTTTGATCGAAGATGTGTTGAAGGCTTTTGTGATCGGTGAAGATGGTACTTTTGGTTCCATAAAGATAGTGTCTCCACATTTTAATTGCGAAGACAACGGCTCCGAGTTCGAGATCATGTGTCGTATAGTTCCGTTCATGAATTTTGAGTTGTCGAGAGGCATAAGCAATGACTTTCTTTTGTTGCATTAATACACACCTAAACCATGTTTCGAGGCATCGCAATATACAACAAAATCATCATTGCCTTCGGGAAGTGACAAGATAGGAGCGGTGGTTAGCTTTGTTTTCAAGATTTGAAATGCGGATTCTTGTTCGGTCGCCCAAATGAATTTCTTTCCCTTGTGAGTGAATGCGGTTAGAGGACGAGCAACCAAAGAGAAATCCTTGATGAATCTACGATAGTATCCGGTGAGACCCAAAAATTGACGAATGTGAGTAGGAGTAGTAGGAGTCTCCCATTTACTAATGGCTTCGATTTTCGATGGATCAACTTTAATACCTTGATCACTTACAACATGACCAAGAAATTGAACTTCCTTCAACCAAAATTCACACTTGGAGAATTTGGCATAGAGTCGTTCTAGTCTCAAGAGTTCAAGCACAAGTCGAAGATGTTGTTCATGCTCTTCTTCGCTTTTAGAATAGACCAAGATGTCATCGATGAACACAATAACGAATTTATCGAGATACTGTTTGCACACGCGGTTCATAAGATCCATGAACACCGCCGGTGCGTTAGTGAGACCAAATGGCATGACAAGGAATTCATAACTACCATAACGAGTCCGAAAAGCGGTTTTGGAGACATCTCCCCCCCTTAACCCTTAATTGATGATAACCCGAGCGGAGATCGATTTTCGAATATACACAAGACCCTTGTAGTTGATCAAAGAGGTCATCGATGCAAGGAAGAGGATATCGGTTCTTAACCGTCAATTTATTTAGTTCACGATAATCAATGCACATTCATAGGGATCCGTCTTTCTTCTTAACGAACAAAATCGGAGCGCCCCATGGTGAATGGCTAGGTTGGATAAAACCACGGTCAAGTAGTTCTTGGATTTGACTTTACAATTCTTGCATTTCGTAGGGAGCAAGTCTATATGGTGCACGTGCTACGGGTGCGGCTCCCGGAATAAGATCGATTTGGAATTCTACCGGTCGATGAGGTGGAAGACACGACAATTCGTCAGAAAATACATCGGAAAAGTCACTAACAATTGGCACATCATTGATATGCTTCTCATCGGACTCAACTTTCTTAACATGGGCAAGGATTGCAAAACAACCTTTACAGAGTAGTTTTCTAACTTTAAGGCACGAAACGAGGTTGAGTCCGGTGCAACTCTTATCACCATAAACAATCAAAGGTTCACCATTCTCGATAGGAATTCAGATTGCGTTAAGATCACAAAGGATGTGAGATTTCATTTTGGCTAACCAATTCATACCGATTATTACATCGAAGCTCCCTAGTTCCATGGGTATTAAGTCAATTTCAAACTCATTACCCAAAATGTTTAACATACACCCCCGGTAATATGTGTCGGCACTCAACAGTTTCCCGTTGGCCACTTCAATGGTATAAGTGGTATCTAATGGAAGTGATGGAGTGCTAAAAGAATGAGTCAAAGTCTTGGATGCAAAACTTTTATCGGCACCCGAATCGAATAAACAAGTAACATAAGTGTTGTTGAGAAGAAACGTACCCGTGACCAATTCATTGTCATCTCGGGCTTCCTCGGTGTTGATGTTGAAAGCTTGGCTGCGCGTGTTGGGGTTATCTTTCTTCTTCGGGCATGCATTTCTATAATGGCCCGTTTGGCCACATTCGTAACAAGTGCCCGTCTTTGGTGCATTGGGCCCCTTTCGAGCGACGGGGGCGACACTTTTGCACTCATTGGCCTTATGACCAACTCCTTGATACTGATGGCAAATTAGCTTGCCACATTCACCAAAGTGATGCTTGTTGCATTTGTTGCAAAGAGGTAGGTTTCCGGCATAACCCTTCTTCCCGTCGGAGGTGAAAGGCTTCTTAGAAAGTTGTTGTTGCTTGATTGGGGGGCTTCCCATTTTCTTTTGTTGTTACCCGACTTATCCTCGGCTTTAGGTGCCGGCACTATAATTTCGTCCACCGTTTCTATCAACTTGCGGGCCATGTTCAAAGCTTCTTGATGATTAGTGGGTTTGGATGACATTACCACGTGTTTGATGCTCTTTGGGAGACCATCCATGTAAAGTTCAACCCTTAAAGATTCGGGGTTCACAAGGTTTGGGCACATCAAGGCTAGTTCGGAAAATCGTTGGTTATAAGCCTTGAGGTTGTTTCCGACCGCTTTCAAAGTTCTTAGCTCTTGTTCGAGCCTTCGGGTTTCTTCACGAGGGAAATATTCGACGATCATCTTTTCCCTTAAGTCGGCCCAAGAGAGGGCGTGAGCTTCATCGGTACCCACCGATTGTACATAGGTGTTCCACCACGTGAGGGCGACACCGGCAAAAGTGTGAGTGGAGTATTTGACCTTATCTTGGTCCCGACAACCGCTTATGCTAAAAACGGCCTCCGTTTGTTCGAACCATCGAGTGAGAGTAACCGGTCCCCCGGTTCCATCAAAAGTATGAAGTTTGCACTCCATGAATGCTTTGTAGGAGCACCCTTCGCTTGAGTTATCGGCCCCTTAATTGTTGTTGTTGTGGTTGTTGTTATTGTTGTTGGAGGAGTGACTGGCCATGGCCGCATCCACGGCGTTGGCTATCATTCATTTTAGAGCTTGTTCGGGAGTCTCATGGCGTGGCATACGGCGAGGAGGCATTGTTTCTTCAAAACACAAGAATACCGTTGATTAGTATTTTTAATAATACTAATCATGATATGGAATAAGGATAGAGAGAAAAAATTTCCTTGACTCGCCTTAAATTCTTTATGCTATAATGTTGGAACGTTCATATGAGTCACCGTAATATAATCCCGGAAATTATATTACCCTAATTCATATGTGCATTCAACATTATTTCACTAAGTCAAGGTGGCGTGTCAATTAAATTAAACAACATGAGATTAAGATGAAATAAGAGTAGATATGAGTAGAAACGTTCGAGTATAAATGCACAAGTAGTCAAGTAATTCCTACTTCATGTCTATATGCCGGTTGCAGTCTAGACTCACTAATGTACCCTATGACTCCGGGTTGACACCAATGAACTCTAAATCCCTACAACCAACGCTCTGATACCATCTGTAGCGACCCGACAAAATCGTCATTGATGGCTCCGTCTACTTAGGTCCCGTTACGTGATCATAAGTCTTTAAAACAACGTTTGACCAAAAGTATGTCGCATTCATTTCAAAAGTAAAGATGTTTCAAGGTTTACAAAGTAGTTCGACAACTAGTTACATAACAAAGTTTAAAGTACAATTGAAACATATGCGACACAATTTAAAAGTAGCCAAAAGACTCTCCACGTATGCATGTATACTCGACATCCAAGCAAGTATCAAAAGTAATGAGTGAAGCATGTATCACAAAATGTTCAAGGACCTGAGAAAAACATAGAAATCTGTCAACGAAAACGTTGGTGAAATCATAGGTTTAAGTAAGTAAGTACAATGAACCACAAGATTTGTAACATTGATATAATAGTAATACATTCCAAAAGTTAATATTCACGAGCACCCAATTATCAATGCTTAACATTTCTTCTATAGAACCCCATCACAATAGTGTTAGAACATACACTGTTTCTCGAAAATATATTCCATTCGTAAACGGTAGCGAACCGTTTGAATGAGGGTTTGTCAAACCCATATGGATCCATACAACATAAGTTCTCGCTTACACCCGGCAAGTGTAACTAATGATAATTGAATTGAGGATTTTGTTCTAAACTCGTATGTAGAATGTTTGTTTTCCTGTACTTGTGTTCACTTAGTAAAAGAAACGTTTATGTTTTCTCATCCCAAATGTAAGTTCAAAAAGAGTAAAAGTGGGACTATGATCTCACTTTGAGTGCACGTATGTAAAAGTACTTCAACAAGTAAACGTGTGCAAGAACGAATGCTAGTCTTGACCTAAACAAGTAGGTTTGTATCAATAACGGTAAACACGGTGGGTCAAAGTGTTCAATTAGTCATATGGCTCGTTACGACTTGATTACTATAGCATGTGAGTCAAGTTGTCACGTTTCATGCAAGATGCAAGTATAAAAGCATGTTAGAACGATTGCACAAATATTTGGTTAAGTTTGATTAAAAGTCAACTTTGATCGGGTCAAAGTCAATGAAAAATTCAACACGTTCGGGTCGGGTCCCGAACTATTTTTCTGAGGTTTTTAATCATATATGAGCATGTTAGAACAAGTTACATGTGAATCGGAGGTGCGTAGCATAGCAAACATTTTCCGTAAAATGGCAAATCAAGACAGCACAGAACAGGCAAATTGGACTGCGCCCAAAAGGCTTGGATGGCGTCCAAGTTTGAAAACCTGGACGGCGTCTAAAAGGCTGGACGGCATCCAAACATCTGGGCAGAAAACATTTTGCTGAAAACACACAAGTGCACGAACCAAAACTCAAACAATCCTAATTTATGACCCGCAAACAATCAAGACAAGTATCTTATATCATCGGAAAGGTATTTTGACGAGGAAAACATCTAAACACATTTCATCAATCACATTTACCTTTACAACAACCAAAATCACATTCAAAGCTCATCATTTAATGCATTCAAGTTCATAAATGCAAATAAATGATTCGGCAACCAATTTACATGAATGATATGCCGTTTCGAAGGTAATCAAGCATACAATACAACCTAACACTTAATAACAACATCTCATGTCATTCAAAGCATCAAAAGTCCATTTCAAGTTCATCAAACCCTAACCCAATTCACCAAAATCAATAATCAAGTTCATGAAGTTTTCTAAAGCAACCTACACATCAACTTGAAGCTAGTGATACTAGGAACACATTTAATACTTGCACTTTATTATAACAACAACATTAAATCATATATTCATGTTAGACTTGAGCCATAGATACTAACTAACAACTTTATAAGTTAAAAACATTAAGAACACAAAATCTAGTGATTTTAGAAAGTTACCCAAATGTAATGAAATCGGTATGGAATCGAAGAGAAAGTTGCAAGGATTCCAAAAATGTAATTTGTTTTGAAAAACACCCGCTAGCTCAGATTTGGATGATGATTCTTTGAAATTGGGTGTTGAGAGAAAATGGAGGAAGTAGTAAAATGAGAGAGATGAATGAATGGATAAGAGGGGTTTGACCCTTTGACCTAGTCAAAGGTTTGATCCTTTGGCGAGTTTGGTCCCTCAACTTTCATTCGGGTGCGTGAATTACCTAAATGATATAATTTAAAACGCGTGTCAACGGGAGATGTTATAAATATATAACGGACTTTAAATAAGTAAACAGAAAAGTAAACGAAAAAAGGCGGGATGTTACAATGTTCATGCTAAAATTCTTAGTATGAATTAGTTAATGAAATTGGTCAGTTAATGAATTCGTGGTCCCATTAAAATGCATCTAATGTTTTAATCTGACAAGATGGAAGTGAGATATGGGTTTTTCAATTTTATGGCAGGAGATGAACTAGTAAGGTTTGAAATGGGTTTTTTGTTTATTGTTTTTGGAATAAGAATGTGATTTTTAAATTTGTGATAAGTGGGTTTGTGAATCTTCAAATTTGGTTTTTTAAAGTCAGAGAGGTATCAATCTTCAGATTCTGGTTTTTTGACATATTTATGTCAGATTATCTCATGTATTTATGTAAGATTTGACTTTTGATAGTAGTGATTTAATTGTTTTGTTGTGGTTTGATTTGTTCAAAGAGGTTTGATTACAAAAGAAATTATTAGGGTTTGTGAACAATTATTTGGAAGCAGATGAAGGTTGTGGAAGGGGAAAGATAAAAGACCAAGATAAATAGACGAAAATGCCCTCATGTGTTTGGCACGTGATAAGCACATGACCCGTTTAAACAGAGTGAATTAACATCCGCCAGTTTCATTGATTAATAATGTAATATTTTGAAACCACAGTGACTAATAGTGTAATATCCTGAAACCACAGTGACTAAAAATGCAAAAAAAAATAAAATAACTATAGTGACTAAAGTTGCAAATTTTGACAAACCACAGTGACCAAACGTGTAATTAAGTCTTTATCAAATGAAAATACGTAATCTCTTGAATCACTTTATTATTTAATAGTTGCATGAGTACTAATATATATATGGATGCATATAATTTTAGTTTTTTTTTTCTTAATACTCAATTTTATTTAATGGATGCATGGTTAATTATATACTTTATAAATTCATAGTTAATTATACATGACTGTATAAAATTTGGATACATAAAAGATGTTTTTAGAATACTTAATTTGCCCTTTACTATAGAACTAAATGAAAGATCCATAACTATTTTTATTATATATATATATATATATATATATATATATATATATATATATATATATATATATAATGAGGATCTCCTGGGAAATGTAATTGGTAAAAAACTCAGGGAACTCACATTTTGAACAAAAAAAAGGGTGGGCGAACATTTTTGGACTAGTTCGAACAAAACTTTTGATGCATTAGAAATCACCTTTTTTGTAGAACAAAAAAGTTCTGGAACATAAACCTGAAGCACATGTTCGAATTGATCACTTTTTGTTCGAATTGGTCATTTTTGTTCGAATTTCAGAAATGTAGAACAAAAACATTTTCGAACTCCTCCAGTTTCGTTCGAACTCCTTGAATTTTGTTGGAAATGCATCCGTTTTTGTATAATTTCATTTTTGTAACAAATTTAGCCAGATTTAGAGTTTATTGTTTAGGGTTTAGTGTTTTGGCTTTAGTCCCTAAACCCTAAATTCTAAACATTTCGTGTTGAAAACTAATCGAAACCCTAAATCTAAAACCTAAAACCAAAAATCAAAACCCTATTTTCTAAAATCACAATAACATGTTAGAAAACTACTGAAAAAATGATGTATAACACCATGTTCTACTAGAATGTAGATGTAAAACATCATGTTCATTCATGTAGAACATCCTGCTCAAAATGTTCGACCAACTCAAATTGTGTGCACCCGCCCAAAAATATGTTCAAATTTCTAGTTCTCAGGGTTCTCTGTAAAAAAAATGTTTCTCATTTGATCTTTGCAATATATATATATATATATATATATATATATATATATATATATATATATATATATATATATATATATATATATATATATATATATATATATATATATATATATAGTGCGCAGTCATTCTTGGATCACACGAATATCTTTCTAGGCGAATGATTTTAATATTTTCGAAAGATTTGGCCAACTCATTAGCAACCACTTCGGCGTGAGGGGTAAGACGTGCCTCGATAGTCGCTGGGGTAGGCTCTGAAACGGTCACATGCTTCTTAATGGATTCCAAAACCGAACACGCTCCAAATCTTGGACAACTTTAACCATTGCGTTATAAGCATAGTTCATTGTTTCGCAATTCAGCGCATTCCCAAATATATGAGGAAGCCCGGATTTAGGACGTTTAAATTAACATTCTATTTTTTGTGCCTTATGGACGGCCTCGACATGGTGATCCATCAACCTGCTTAGAGAAGTGATAATGCTAAAAACGAACATATATTTCATAGCATTATTCCTCAAGAAAGACAAGCTTTTAGTTGCAATTGTCCTATTTGCAAGTGATATTCGTTTAAATAATAAAAGGTGAAGACAAAAGACAGATTCGACGAATTGAAGACGCAAACGACCAAAAAGCTCAAAAGTACAAAATACAATCAAAGAGGTTCCAATTATTGATAAGAAACGTCTCGAAATTACAATAGTACAAGATTCAAAATGCAAAGTACAAAATATTAAATTGTACGCAAGGACGTTCGAAAATCCAGAACCGGGACATGAGTCAACTCTCAACGCTCGACGCAACGGACCGAAAGTTATAAATTAATTATGTATATAAATATAATATAATATATAATTAATTATATAAATTATATATTTATATTATATTTATATATTAAATTTCGTCGGCAAATTAAAAGACAAAATGGTGTGAGCTGGATTTACAAACTCCGTGACTTGCAGAGTTTGTAGTGGAAAAATGCCGCAACTCGCGGAGAGACCCTGGACAAAAATGCCTATAAAAGCTAACGCATTTTGATCGCAAAAAATATCAAAAATTCTATCTATCCCTCTATATATGTAAACGTATATATATATAATTTATATTTTAATTTTAATTTTAATTTTAATTCTAATAATAAGGATATGTTAGCGAATGTTGTAAGGGTGTAAGTCGAAATTCTGTTCGTGTAACGCTACGCTATTTTTAATCATTGTAAGTTATGTTCAACCTTTTTAATTTAATGTCTCGTAGCTAAGTTATTATTATGCTTATTTAAAACGAATTAATCATGATGTTGGGCTAAATACTAAAATTGGGTAATTGGGCTTTGTACCATAATTGGGGTTTGGACAAAAGAACGACACTTGTGGAAATTAGACTATGGGCTATTAATGGGCTTTATATTTGTTTAACTAAATAATAGTTTGTTAATTTTAATATAAAGATTTACAATTGAACGTCCCTATAAATAACCATATACACTCGATCGGACACGATGGGCGGGGTATTTATATGTACGAATAATCGTTCATTTAACCGGACACGGGAATGGATTAATAGTCACTAGAATTATTAAAACAGGGGTGAAATTATGTACAAGGACAATTGGCATAATTGATAACAAAGTACTAAAATCTTGTTACAGTTTAAGTCCCCAATTAGTTGGAATATTTAACTTCGGGTATAAGGATAATTTGACGAGGACACTCGCACTTTATATTTATGACTGATGGACTGTTATGGACAAAAATCAGACGGATATATTAAATAATCCAGGATAAAGGACAATTAACCCATGGGCATAAAACTAAAATCAACACGTCAAACATCATGATTACGGAAGTTTAAATAAGCATAATTCTTTTATTTCATATTTAATTTCCTTTATTTTATATTTAATTGCACTTTTAATTATCGCACTTTTATTTATTGTCATTGTATTTAATTGCACTTTTAATTAACGCACTTTTTAATTATTGTATTTTATTTTACGCTTTAAATTAAGTTATATTTATTTTTAATATTTTACATTAGGTTTTAACTGCGACTAAAGTTTTAAAAATCGACAAACCGGTCATTAAACGGTAAAAACCCCCCTTTATAATAATAATATTACTTATATATATATATATATATATATATATATATATATATATATATATATATATATATATATATATATATATATATATATATATATATTTGTATTTTTATAAATTAAAACTAATATAGCGTTAAGCTTTGTTTAAAGATTTTCCCTGTGGAACGAACCGGACTTACTAAAAACTACACTACTGTACGATTAGGTACACTGCCTATAAGTGTTGTAGCAAGGTTTAAGTATATCCATTCTATAAATAAATAAATATCTTGTGTAAAATTGTATCGTATTTAATAGTTTTTCCTTGTAAAATTAATACTATTTCATATACCCCTCGAATAACATCAAGTATTTTTGGCACCGCTGCCGAGGAATCGCCGAAGCGAAACGCCACATAAAAAAAATATTTTATTTTTAATTTACTTTTATAAATAATACGCTTTTGTAAAAATACGTTTTAAATATTCGAAAACATAAAAAGAAAACAAAAATATAAATATTTTTAAGAGTTTGTTAAATATTTAAGTTTTATAAAGTTTCTTTATTTTTATTTCTAAAAAAAATATAAGTTTTATTTAAATATTTTGTATTTATTTAAAATATAAAAAAAAGGATTTTTATTAAGTTTTATTTTGTTTTTGTAAAAATACATTTTTTTTAAATATTAAAAATATAAAAAAAAAAACCTGTCGAACGAAACCAGCCTGTCATTTGAATTTGCATTCTCCGCGACTCGCGGAGTTTGTTGCCAGGTGTACCGCGACTCGCGGAGCTACCCTGACACGCCGACAGAAACCCTAAAACACATTAATTACGGAGTATTTATTATTATTATTAATTAATTAATATTTAGGGTTAATTAATTTATTATTTAGTTTAAGTTTTAATTAATTTGTAATAATTAATTTTAATTAGTTTTATTTATATATATAAAATTAATAGTTTTATAAAATAAATAATATAAAAATAATATTTTTATAAAAATTGTACTTTTTACAACTTTTAGTTTATTTTTATATTTTGTCCCTTTTTAATTGTTTTAGCGTAACTTTTGTAATTTTCGCTCGTTTTTAGTTTTAAGATATAATTTTTTTTCTGTAGCTTATTTTTATTTCTAGATTTTTAGGTTTTGCCGTAAAATCTCTCGAGTGCTTTTTCTTTAGACTAAGATTTAGGTGCTTTAGAATTTTGCGACGCCTTTTTAAGTTTTAGTACCTTTTTAAGTTATTGTCATTTGGTATATAGTTTTACTTGTAAGATTTAATATTTTTAGACGCAACTTTTAATTCTTAGTTTTTAGTTCCTTTTTAAGTATCGACGCGCTACTTTCTTATTTTCATTTTTTCGACGCCTTTTACCTATGTATCAATTATCACTCCAATTAGTAATCTCAATTTGCAATTTTAATTTTAAGTTAGTGATAGTAATAAGGTTGGGTTAGTCGAGTGTTTTAAAGTTTTATAGTCACTCTTTTTCTTTCTTATTTTTCGACGCCTTTTATTTTTCAACCCTTTTTCGACGCGCTCTTTTTCTTTCTTATTTCTCGCCATTCTAGTTTTAGGACATAGATTTTTATTCTACTTCTTATCTAAATTTCTTAAAGTTACGAAAATTTATTTTAAGTGGTTAAATTGATAGACATCAAAATTTTCTGGTTTGTAGTAATAGTTGGATTTGTACGTGGACCGGGTTATTGGAGCCAAACAGTACTCAATTATATTGAGACCAAACGAATCCTGCCCCTCTGCTGCATCTTTTGGCTATTCGAAACGTGGGCAAAATCAGAAAAGTCTATTAATTGGATAACTTATATAATTTTTCTTTCCTTTTAAAAACTAATAGGATATTCAGTGAATGCACCGAGCAAGACGTTCACCACCTTTTGTACGTTCACCACCTGTAACTCGATCAAGACATCTAGCAAATATTGTCGCCGTTGATTTTCCTTTAGAATCGTCATCCAGTCGACCAAGTACTCCAATTCAAATTTCCGATAATCCATTTTTTGAACCCGACCTCACAATTGAGAATCCGAAGAATATTCAGGGACGATTCATAGATCCTGAACCATTAATTTTTCCTCCGGAACCACCAATCATTTAAACAGAGATTGTTGAGGAACGAACCATTAAATCAGAATCCTCTAGTGATTCAGATTCAACAAATTCAATTATGGAGAATCTGGAACCTCTAAGTATGGAAGACCGAATGCGAGCTAAACGCACTGGCCAAGGTCACGCAATTACTCATCCTGACATTAATGCGCCAGATTATGAAATCAAAGGACAAATTCTACATATGGTGACTAATCAATGCCAATTTAGTGGTGCACCGAAGGAAGATCCAAATGAACATCTTCGTACCTTTAATAGGATCTGCACACTATTTAAAATAAGAGAAGTTGAAGATGAACAGATATATCTCATGTTATTTCCCTGGACTTTAAAGGGAGAAGCCAAAGATTGGTTGGAATCGTTACCTGAAGGGGCGATTGATACATGGGACGTTTTAGTTGAAAATTTTCTTAAAAAATTCTTTCCGGCATCTAAAGCCGTAAGACTTCAAGGAGAAATTGTTATGTTCACACAAAAGCCAAATGAAACTCTATATGAGGCGTGGACAAGATTTGGAAATTTATTAAGAGGATGTCCGCAACATGGTTTAGACACCTGTCAAATAGTACAAATATTCTACCAAGGATGCGACATCACTACAAGGAAATACATCGATATAGCAGCTGGTGGTTCTATTATGAAGACAACCGAAACTGATGCTTACAAAATTATTGATAACACTACTTCCCACTCACATGAGTGGCACCAAGAAAAAGATATCGTTAGATCATCTAAAGCAGCTAGAGCTGATTCTAGCCATGACTTAGATTCCATTTCCGCAAAGATAGATGCTGTCGAGAGACGAATGGAAAAGATGACTAAGCATATACACTCAATACGAATTAGTTGTGAGCAGTGTGGAGGACCACATTTGACAAAAGATTGTCTCAGTATTGAACTAACAATGGAACAAAGAGAGAATGTTTCATATCTAAACCAAAGGCCTGGAAATAATTATCAGAATAATTATCAACCGCCAAGACCAATTTACAATCAAAACCAGAATTATAACCGAAATGTTCCATACAACAACCAACAAGGTCCAAGTAATTAACAAGTTGTGACAACCCGGAAATTTTCAACCAAATTTAAACTTTAATCTTTATATGTTTCCGACACGATAAGCAATATTTGTTAAGTTAAATTTCAAGAATTTTAAACTATGTTCATACATTCATTCAACCTCGACCAAGTTCCAACGATTCACGAACCATTAAACGAATATGATTATATATGTATATATATTATAACTTGAAATGTAAACAAAATATTAGATTAAATACTTTATATGATTGTATCTGTTTCAAAATGTTTATCAATGGAATTAGAAGATAAGATCAAATGATTGAATTATCAGATATATTGAATTATGATTACAAGTCTCTGTTGAAAGGCCCACGTTGATTTGAGAAATCTTTCCATTTTAACAATATTCGGAAAATGGTAAAGTGATTTATAAATAAGAACAAATTGTCAATCATTGAGAACTAGACAAAGGATAGTGGAAGATTGAATCTCATAAAGACTCGATTGATCTATTTAGTTTCAAACGTACAAAAACGTTTTCAATTTAAAAAGAACTTTATTATTAAAACGTATATAACTTTTATAAATATCTAGAACCACTTTTGATAACTCATTACTTAACTAGTATGATAAAGATAACGATATTTATATTTTATTTTATTAAATATATATAACGATTTAAATTAATATTATATATATTTATACGCGTATTATAAGTACAAAGTTTTATACTTTTACTATACTTAAACTTTACCTTTACTTTATTTTTACTTTACTTTAACTTTAATAATTCACTTTAATAATTCATACTTTAATAATTCACTTTAATAATTCATACTTTAATAATTCACTTTAATAATTCATACTTTAATAATTCACTTTAATAATTTAAAAATCTATTATAAATAGAATTCAATAGGTTTCATTATTTCATAGAAACTTGAAAATATTTTTCTCTAAACTCTCTCAATCGATTTACATATATATATATTTACTCCGTATTATTTCAAGATATTATTAGTATACATAAAATATTACGACGGAGTGCTATCCAAGTGATTTCGAAATTATTTTTCGAGTAGGATAGGATTAAGGAAATTATGGGTTATAGCTATGGAGGTGATTGAGTATGGTTCATGGGTATGCTCATGAGGTCAATATAGTGTTTATCATTTCCGTTGCGTCTACGTACCTTTCCTGCAATATTGAATCTCAATATTGATACGTGAGTACTCATAATCTAACTTTTACATACTAATAGTGTATCCCTGACTAGTGCTCGAGTATTTAGGATTATGCATGCTTGTACTTTTGATATTGCCCTTAGACAGGTTAGGTTGAATCTTGAATTAGTTACACTTATGGTTGAGATAAGGTATAAGATATGCATGTCCTTGGAAAGCTAGCGAAAAATTAAGAACTTTTCCTTTAGATATCGAATAGTTTCGATGAACGGATTAGAAGTTATAATCAATTGAATTTTCGATATTTTTATTAAAAATGATTATTATTATCGTCGTTTTTATCGTCGTTCTAGTTTTATCTTATTATTATCATTATTATTATCTTTATCAATAAAAGGGATTTATCATTAAAAATTATTTTTTTTATTATTATTATCGTTATTATCGTTAAAGTTATAATTAGTATTATTATTATTATTATCCAATTATTATTATTATTATTATTAGTATTATTATTATTATTATCATTATTAATATATATATCATTATTTAAAAATGGTTATTGTTATTGTTATTATTATTATTACTATATTATCATTAAGATAATTATTAGTATTATCGTTAATAATGTTATAGTAACTATCATTATTAATATTAGTGTAATTAAAACAAATATTTGTAACACCTAATTATTTTGTTTACTATTATTATCATTATTATGAACACGATATAAAAGACGATTAAAAGCTATTAAACGAAACGATTAGGAAATAATGAGTAAGAGTATCATGATGAAATTAAAATATTATAAGATATTGATTTAGATAAAATTATCATTCTTATTATTTTTATCATTACTATTATTATTAAAAGTATCGTTAGTATTAAAACTATTATTTTAACAAAAATTATCATTTTAATAGAAATGTCATTGTTACTATAAAATATCATTATTATTATTATTTTAAATAGAATTATTATTATTATTTTAAAGATAATATTAAAAATTATCGTAAATATTAAAGTTATCATAATTAGAATTATCGTTTTATCATAATGTCATCTTAGTAATTATAAATATTGATATTTTTATAATAATTATTATTATTACAAAATAATACAACTTTTACTTACTATCATTATAGATATTATTTTATCAAATAAATATGTGATACAAACATATTTTACTACGTGTAATAACTTACTTTAATAATACCTATCATATTATCTTTATGATATTAAAGGAACCCTATAAATTTTATTACTTAATATATATAAAAGTATATTTTATTATATAAATTTAATATAAAATTTTATTTATTAATAAATAAATTATATTATTTACTCTAATAAATCTTTTAAAAATATTTAAAAATATAAAACGACGATATTTAAACTATATATTAATCATGTATAGATTTTTGGAAATTATTTTGAGTCAAATTTACTTTTGTTGACTTTTGCATATTAGTCTCGAGCATTAGGATTGTGGTACACTATGCCTTGACCTAATTTGTTAGACAAATATTGACCAACACATAAATATATATAATTAATTTAGGTTCGTGAATTCGAGGCCAACCTTGCACTTGTTCAATGACGTTATATGTATTTTTACTACGAAATACAGTATGGTGAGTTTCATTTGCCTTTTTACCCTTTATATTTTTGGGACTGAGAATACATGCGCTTTTATAAATGTTTGACGAAATAGACACAAGTAATTGAAACTACATTCTATGGTTGAATTATCAAAATCGAATATGCCCCTTTTTATTAAAGTCTGGTAATCTAAGAATTAGGGAACAGACACCCTAATTGACGCGAATCCTAAAGATAGATCTATTGGGCCTAACAAACCCCATCCAAAGTACCGGATGCTTTAGTACTTCGAAATTTATATCATGTCCGAAGGAGGATCCCGGAATGATAAGGGATATTCTTATATGTATCTAGTTAATGTCAGTTACCAGGTGTTCACCATATGAATGATTATTTTTGTCTCTATGCATGGGACGTATATTTATGAGAACTGGAAATGAAATTCTTGTGGTCTATTAAAATGATGGAAATAAATGATTATGATAAACTAATGAACTCACCAACCTTTTGGTTGACACTTTAAAGCATGTTTATTCTCAGGTGTTAAAGAAATCTTTCGCTGTGCATTTGCTCATTTTAAAGATATTACTTGGAGTCTTTCATAGCATATTTCGAAGAACGTTGCATTCGAGTCATTGAGTTCATCAAAGATTATTATTAAATCAATTTATAGTTGGATAGTGGATATTATGAAATGGTATGCATGCCTATCAATTTTCGATGTAAAGAAAGTTTGTCTTTTAAAAACGAATGCAATGTTTGTAAAATGTATCATATAGAGGTCAAATACCTCGCAATGTAATCAACTATTGTGAATCGTTTATAATATATATGAACGGGTCCTTTCAGTTGGTATCAGAGCGGTGGTCTTAGTGAACCAGGTCTGCATTAGTGTGTCTAACTGATAAGTCGATAGGATGCATTAGTGAGTCTGGACTTCGACCGTGTCTGCATGTCAAAAGTTTTGCTTATCATTTTGTGTCAAAAATTAACTACTTATCATCCTCAGGAAATTACCTACTTATCATTTTTAGTCTAAGACACGTCTTGCTGCATTGATTGCATGAATAGTGTATAGACAAAAATTCATATCTTAGCATATCTGCTAAATCATATCTTATCGTATCTTTTACTTTAAACTTTGCCTGACATATCCCGCAAAGTCCTCCGTAATCTACGAAATCTTTTGATCTATATATATATATATATATATATATATATATATATATATATATATATATATATATATATATATATATATATATATATATATATATATTCTATGTAATTATAATACCATCCGTTAGCCAAAATCATTTCATATCGAAAAAAAAATCCTTTATCCAATCGTACGAAATGAAATTCGTCATCAGTTCAAGTCACTCAGATTCCGAAATGGAATCCCATTCAAGCTCCGAAAGCAGTGTGACCGGAATAGATCAACCAATCAGTCATCACCTATTCTGGATGAATTGGGGATGAGTTCGTAGCCTCCTCAATCATTGGAGACAAGAAGAAGGTGATCCCTTCCATCCACCACATTGCCCTCTTGACGAAGAACCTGAAGCACTTACCGGCGAACCTGTCCGAAACACCATTTTCTCGCTCATTTCCAGAGTATCTCGTCACGATTATATATTACATCAAATTTTAGATTTTATTTATCCGCTCATCCGAACCGACAATCACCCCGGTGTAATTGAAGAAGTCAACGAGCTTCGCGCTCGGGTAGTGGCTTTGGAGAATATGGTACAGAGATTACAAACACCAGCAGCAGCATCAGCAGCATAACCAGTACCACCATCATCAATGCCAACAGTACCATTACCATCTCCAACCACAACCGCGTCGTAAACCTCAGCTTCACAATCTGTCCCACGAGCATCAACGTCATACGCACCATAGATACCAAGGAGTACCAACAACAATAACTGACGAAGTATTAATTCATAACTTCATTGGAGAAACATTCCGCGGCAATTATGTAATCTCTAAAGTCTTAAAGATTATCTGATCTAGCCCTAACCATAAATCAGTTAAGCGAACCAAAATGATAGAAGGAAGAGTAGAAATCCTGACAAAAATGGTGTGTGATTAACAAGCTAAACTTGCTTTACCAACAGCATCCACAGTACCGTCAGCATTACCAGCATAGTCAGTACAGTCAACATCCGAATCAACAACACCGATAACATCACAAACTCCGTTAGTTCAAGAATCACTGTGGACATCATTACGAATCAATAACCTGTATATTGTATCAACGAGTTATGAAGAATTAACTCATTCCCTCTGAAGAAATTATATGTATATTATATATATATATATATATATATATATATATATATATATATATATATATATATATACATATATATATATATATATATATATATGTATGTATATATATATATATGTATATATATATATATGTATATATATATATATATATATATATTTTGAAATAAATCTTTTCGTGCTAAGCTATTGTGTGTGAATCTTAACTATTCGGTTAATTCATATTACAAATATGCAATAATGTACGTCCTTCGGCCGCAACTTAACCAGCGTTAACTACAATCTCTGTCGCAACTCAACAAATTCCAATTCATAATAAATCAAGTATATATTTAATTTTACACTTTCATCATCGATGTACCCGAAAATTTTCAGATAACATCATTCGTACTTTGTGAAATTCACAAGAATTCCACGAACCGAACATCATACATCAACAAATAACGAAGTATTGATTCATAATTTCAATGTCATTAAAGAAATACTGCGTAAAAGTTATGTATTTTTTAAAGCCTTTAGGGATTATTCAATTCTAGTTTCAACCGTAAATCAAATGAGTTTAATTTAACATTAACTCATTAAATCTATGTTACATGTGAAAAAAATATACATATATATATTTTCATAAAGACTGTAATAAAATTCTTTTGTACAAAATATTAATTGTGAAATTTTTTTAACGGGTAGGTAATACACGAGAGATATATAAATTCACAATTAATATGTTACATTCTTCGAATCTAATTCAGCAAATCATCCATTATACTCCCTACTTTCACAACAATATACATTCTTTTATAGAAATCAAAACAACCATACTCATTCAAAATTTAATTACATATTCTGATTTTGAAATCTCAAAATTCAACTTGAGATATGACCAAAATCATCACTCTTAGATCCTTACATCTTTCACAAGCTATATTTTGACTTCAAAACTGTGTTAGAATATCAAATGTATGTTAACGATTACAATCTGTGTTCAAACCCTTCGAAAATTTCTGAAGACACTTCAAATGATGAGCAATCGAGATGATAATCCAACCACATGTTACCCACAGTTACGTGCCCGAAAAACTCTTGAAACCAAAGTAAAAGTTTAAACAACATATCCGCGTCAGATTCTTTGGCATTTATTAGCAAAAATAACTTTGCGACTCCTATTCAAAGTAGCCAGTTTTGTCACAGCTCCAGCAAGTCAACTTCGACTTTTCAGTCAGACTAACCTTATTATAACCTTGAGATATACACCATCGTTACCAGAGAACCTTTTACATTCCACCACATTATTAGCAGATGTACCAACAACTTCACTACCCTTTGACTTTAGCCTCTCCAAAAAGTCATTATAATTATTCATTGAAACCCCATCATTTACTCATTCGCATCTTGTAATGAGAATTGCCATACGAATCATTGGGAATTAGCAATCAGTATTTTGAAATCTCGCAGCATGTCTACGCCAACAGTTATATGTGTATATATAACGTCTATCTTCTGGACTTAATTTGAATGTGAAGTTTTTGAAAAACACTCCGAACTACGAATTGGTTCTCTGAAAATGGAAAAAATACTGATGAAGCAGCAAAAACTATAAACGACTTTAAATGGTAAAAGCTGGATGATAATGATGAAGTGTGCTGGCAAAGCGCAGAAAAAGAGAAGTTTTGGAACTGGAAAACGGATTGAGCAAAGTAGGAAGGAGGCTGTGGACAAATTACAAAGACTGAACCTGACTTCAAAGGATAAATATTGATTCAGTACCTGCTGAAGTCATTAATGAATACCTTGCTCCTGACTCTAAACCCCCGCGGACAATATTCTTTATCATCCTCTGATATTAGAAATTCCAAAATATCATCATATCTTTCATTATAAATATCCTCCATATTTCTGAAGATATTTTCTTAATTTTTCTTATTTGAAATCATTTACCTCTTCGCGCTATCTGTATTACATCATAAAAGAAACTATTTTAGTTTCTAAATTCTGAAACATTCAAGTTTAAAATAGGAATATTTTGAAGTAGTGTTGGGAACTGAAGCATGAATTAGTATAATATAATGACACTTGATCAATGTGATTATATTACAGTAAGTCATGCTGATTTTCTAAATGGAACGTGATGATTCACAGATCATAACATCATCATGTGCCAAGTTATACGACTCTTGTATTCTATTTAACCTCTAAAATATCAAGAAAATATTTCTTGATGATTCGGCCTTTTCTAAGGTATTCTAGTAATTTGACAAGTCAAGATCGTGCCATCACAATTTTCTTCCTAGAATATTAACAATGTTCATTCCGAAATTCATATCTGTGAATTCTGGACCATTACAAGCGGTGCTTAATCGCAAGAAGAAGAAACGAAAGGATAAAACTCCGAAATAGAAATTGGGGTATAAATTGCAGTAAAGAAAACAGAGCATTAACTGTGAATGATAATGATTATAGAAGACAGAAGCAGAGACTTTGAAATATAAGGGAACATATAAAGCCCAATGACAAACCAGAAATTATAAACCATATATATCGATGCATATAGCAATATAAAGACTTGGGAGAACTAGAAACACTATAAACCCAAGAGTATAGTATAAGTAAATAGATTCTTCCGGCGGTAGATGAAAAAGAAGAATGACTTATATGAAAGTTAGAAGTATATCGAGAATCAGAACTGGATGGAGCATATTGATGAATACTTTAAAATATGAGTTGAGGGGGAAAGAATAGAAGGTGATGAAACATGACTAGGAACTTAGAGATCAATAGATTTAACTCACACAATGGCGGAATAAGTGAATCAAACCCTCTAGTGAATAGGTTAAGTTTTTTTTTGATTAATTTAGTCAAACCACAACTAAATCAAGTGTGATTAGATCAACACCTAGAGCTATTATTCACCACCTGGGTGATTTGGACTGAGAGAGAATCGGAGGAGCTCACTAGATCTAAGTGTGTGTAACAAATGAGAGGCTTAACCTAAAATGAAGAACATAAGACTTTATATACCCCTGCTGTTAACTCACCCATACGATTCATTCATCACACGTACGAGTTGGCTTCATCAGCCGTACGGGTGATCACTCACTCGTGTCTTCTCATTTAGGTTGTAATTGTGACTTAGCTCAGCATCAACCGTACGTATAAGCCTGTCAGCCGTACTAGTGAGGCTTCACTCGTACGTCTGACTAAGTCTAACATAGTCAAACATCTAAATCTCGTTCCTGCAGTTCCTGTAACCACATACAAACACGGATAGGATAATAACGAGCAATCATGGTGGCCTGTAAACTGTTGTACCTGTAATGGACGTGGGTAGATGTCTAGGGACTTGCATAAAATGCATCAACAGAAGGTGCGAGTTGTAAGGAAACGAAGGAGGTGAATTTATAAGAAAATCTCCGACAGAACAATTAAAATGGACGATCGCATTAAAAGCGGATCCTAATTCCCTTGATTACCGGAGAGTCAAGTCTTATTAAGAAGATTTTCTTCAAATCCCTTGAAATCTGGGAATCAATCATATCTACGTCAAATGATAAGATGAATCTACACTTACTCATTTCACTCTTCTATGTTAGCTTCATTCGTACTCTTCATATAAATGGATTGTTTATCCAAATTATTCACTGATGATAAAACTCTAATTTTCAGCCCGTATGCATCATGAAAACATACTTATTATCATTCACGACCTTTCCACTCAAATTTCGGGACGAAATTTCTTTAACGGGTAGGTACTGTGACAACCCGGAAATTTTTAACCAAATTTAAACTTTAATCTTTATATGTTTCCGACACGATAAGCAATATTTGTTAAGTTAAATTTCAAGAATTTTAAACTATGTTCATACATTCATTCAACCTCGACCAAGTTCCAACGATTCACGAACCATTAAACGAATATGATTATATATGTATATATATTATAACTTGAAATGTAAACAAAATATTAGATTAAATACTTTATATGATTGTATCTGTTTCAAAATGTTTATCAATGGAATTAGAAGATAAGATCAAATGATTGAATTATCAGATATATTGAATTATGATTACAAGTCTCTGTTGAAAGGCCCACGTTGATTTGAGAAATCTTTCCATTTAACAATATTCGGAAAATGGTAAAGTGATTTATAAATAAGAACAAATTGTCAATCACTGAGAACTAGACAAAGGATAGTGGAAGATTGAATCTCATAAAGACTCGATTGATCTATTTAGTTTCAAACGTACAAAAACGTTTTCAGTTTAAAAAGAATTTTATTATTAAAACGTATATAACTTTTATAAATATCTAGAACCACTTTTGACAACTCATTACTTAACTAGTATGATAAAGATAACGATATTTATATTTTATTTTATTAAATATATATAACGATTTAAATTAATATTATATATATTTATACGCGTATTATACGTACAAAGTTTTATACTTTTACTATACTTAAACCTTACCTTTACTTTATTTTTACTTTACTTTAACTTTAATAATTCACTTTAATAATTCATACTTTAATAATTCACTTTAATAATTCATACTTTAATAATTCACTTTAATAATTCATACTTTAATAATTCACTTTAATAATTTAAAAATCTATTATAAATAGAATTCAATAGGTTTCATTATTTCATAGAAACTTGAAAATATTTTTCTCTAAACTCTCTCAATCGATTTACATATATATATTTACTCCGTATTATTTCAAGATATTATTAGTATACATAAAATATTACGACGGAGTGCTATCCAAGTGATTTCGAAATTGTTTTTCGAGTAGGATAGGATTAAGGAAATTATGGGTTATAGCTATGGAGGTGATTGAGTATGGTTCATGGGTATGCTCGTGAGGTCAATATAGTGTTTATCATTTCCGTTGTGTCTACGTACCTTTCCTGCAATATTGAATCTCAATATTGATACGTGAGTACTCATAATCTAACTTTTACATACTAATAGTGTATCCCTGACTAGTGCTCGAGTATTTAGGATTATGCATGCTTGTACTTTTGATATTGCCCTTAGACAGGTTAGGTTGAAACTTGAATTAGTTACACTTGCGGTTGAGATAAGGTATAAGATATGCATGTCCTTGGAAAGCTAGCGAAAAATTAAGAACTTTTCCTTTAGATATCGAATAGTTTCGATGAACGAATTAGAAGTTATAATCAATTGAATTTTCTATATTTTTATTAAAAATGATTATTATTATTATCGTCGTTTTTATCGTCGTTCTAGTTTTATCTTATTATTATCATTATTATTATCTTTATCAATAAAAGGGATTTATCATTAAAAATTGTTATTTTTTTATTATTATTATCGTTATTATCGTTAAAGTTATAATTAGTATTATTATTATTATTATTATCCAATTATTATTATTATTATTAGTATTATTATTATTATCATTATCATTATTAATATATATATCATTATTTAAAAATGGTTATTGTTATTGTTATTATTATTATTACTATATTATCATTAAGATAATTATTAGTATTATCGTTAATAATATTATAGTAACTATCATTATTAATATTAGTGTAATTAAAACAAATATTTGTAACACCTAATTATTTTGTTTACTATTATTATCATTATTATGAACACGATATAAAAAGACGATTAAAAGCTATTAAACGAAATGATTAGGAAATAATGAGTAAGAGTATCATGATGAAATTAAAATATTATAAGATATTGATTTAGATAAAATTATCATTCTTATTATTTTTATCATTACTATTATTATTAAAAGTATCGTTAGTATTAAAACTATCATTTTAACAAAAATTATCATTTTAATAGAAATGTCATTGTTACTATAAAATATCATTATTATTATTATTTTAAATAGAATTATTATTATTATTTTAAAGATAATATTAAAAATTATCGTAAATATTAAAGTTATCATAATTAGAATTATCGTTTTATCATAATGTCATCTTAGTAATTATAAATATTGATATTTTTATAATAATAATTATTATTACAAAATAATACAACTTTTACTTACTATCATTATAGATATTATTTTATCAAATAAATATGTGATACAAACATATTTTACTACGTGTAATAACTTACTTTAATAATACCTATCATATTATCTTTATGATATTAAAGGAACCCTATAAATTTTATTACTTAATATATATAAAAGTATATTTTATTATATAAATTTAATATAAAATTTTATTTATTAATAAATAAATTATATTATTTACTCTAATAAATCTTTTAAAAATATTTAAAAATATAAAACAATGATATTTAAACTATATATTAATCATGTATAGATTTTTGGAAATTATTTTGAGTCAAATTTACTTTTGTTGACTTTTGCATATTAGTCTCGAGCATTAGGATTGTGGTACACTATGACTTGACCTAATTTGTTAGACAAATATTGACCAACACATAAATATATATAATTAATTTAGGTTTGTGAATCCGAGGCCAACCTTGCACTTGTTCAATGACGTTATATGTATTTTTACTACGAAATACAGTATGGTGAGTTTCATTTGCCTTTTTACCCTTTATATTTTTGGGACTGAGAATACATGCACTTTTATAAATGTTTGACGAAATAGACACAAGTAATTGAAACTACATTCTATGGCTGAATTATCGAAATCGAATATGCCCCTTTTTATTAAAGTCTGGTAATCTAAAAATTAGGGAACAGACACCCTAATTGACGCGAATCCTAAAGATAGATCTATTGGGCCTAACAAACCCCATCCAAAGTACCGGATGCTTTAGTACTTCGAAATTTATATCATGTCCGAAGGAGGATCCCGGAATGATAGGGGATATTCTTATATGTATCTAGTTAATGTCGGTTACCAGGTGTTCAACATATGAATGATTATTTTTGTCTCTATGCATGGAACGTATATTTATGAGAACTGGAAATGAAATTCTTGTGGTCTGTTAAAATGATGGAAATAAATGATTATGATAAACTAATGAACTCACCAACCTTTTGGTTGACACTTTAAAGCATGTTTATTCTCAGGTGTTAAAGAAATCTTCCGCTGTGCATTTGCTCATTTTAAAGATATTACTTGGAGTCTTTCATAGCATATTTCGGAGAACGTTGCATTCGAGTCATTTAGTTCATCAAAGATTATTATTAAATCAATTTATAGTTGGATAGTGGATATTATGAAATGGTATGCATGCCTATCAATTTTCGATGTAAAGAAAGTTTGTATTTTAAAAACGAATGCAATGTTTGTAAAATGTATCATATAGAGGTCAAATACCTCGCAATGTAATCAACTATTGTGAATCGTTTATAATGTATATGAACGGGTCCTTTCACAAGTATCCAATAATACTTACAATCAGCAAAGACCTAATTTTCAAAACAAACCACCACAAACTGATGATAAAAAGCCGAATTTAGAAGATATGATGACGAAGCTAGTTGAAACTCAAACGCAGTTTTTCACATCTCAGAAACAAACTAATGAACAAAATGCTCAAGCATTTAGAAATCAACAAGCTTCTATTCAAAATTTGGAACAAGAAGTAAGTAACCTAGCAAGGTTAATAGGTGAAAGAAAACCGGGAAGTCTACCTAGTGATACAAATGCTAACCCCCGGAATGAAACAGCTAAAGCCATTACCACAAGAAGTGGTATAACACTTAAACCACCTGAAATACCTGTAATTTTTGATGAAGCTATTCCTACTCCACAAGAACCACAACCTGAACAAGATAAGGAAAAAGAACCGGTAGTTGAAAAGGTTAATAAAGATAACACAGTTAAGGCTAAACCTTATGTTAAACCATACCAACCACCACTTCCTTACCCAAGTAAATTGAGAAAAGAAAGACTTGAAGCTGAGCAATCCAAATTTTTGGATATGTTTAACAGATAAATGTAAATCTTTCTTTCATTGATGTGATTTCAGGAATGCCTAGATATGCTAAATTTCTGAAAGATCTGATCACAAATAGAAAGAAAATGGAAGAACTCTCGGCCGTTACTATGAATGCTAATTGTTCAGCAGTGCTGTTGAATAAGATACCAGAAAAATTATCAGATCCAGGAAGTTTCACAATTCCATGTTTTCTGGGTAGTCTTAGTTCAATAGAAGCATTGGCAGACTTAGGTGCTAGTATAAATTTAATGCCATATTCACTATACACTAAACTAGACCTTGGAGAATTGAAATCAACAAGAATAAGCATACAACTAGCCGATCGATCAATAAAATATCCTAGAGGGATGATGGAGAACATGCTAGTTAAAGTTGGTACTTTAGTATTTCCAGTAGATTTTGTTGTTCTGGATATGGAAGAAGATTCTCAAGTTCCTCTCATATTAGGAAGACCATTCTTAAACACGGCTAAAGCAATGATAGACGTGTTTGGTAAAAAAAATTGACCCTAAGTATAGAGGACGAGAGTGTTACCTTTTCAGTTGATAGAGCTATGCAACAACCGCAATCTGCAGATGATACATGCTATTATATTCAAACTATAGATTCACATGCAGAATTGTTAAAAGAATTTCCAGAATTACAAGAAACAGGAGAATGTTCTTTAGGAGAAGGAACTGAACCAATTGATGAAACTGAAATGTTAGCTACACTAATAGCTAATGGATATGAACCAACAACAGAAGAAATTCAAATGCTAAAAGAAGAAGACAGATATCGATATAAATCATCGATAGAAGAACCTCCGACATTAGAGTTAAAGCCACTTCCAAACCATTTGGAATACGCTTATTTACATGGTGAATCTGAATTACCTGTAATAATATCGTCTTCTCTTACTGAAAATGAGAAATCACAACTCATTTCTGTGTTGAAAGCTCATAAACCAGCCATTGCATGGAAGATTCATGATATAAAAGGAATAAGTCCTTCATATTGCACATATAAAATCCTTATGGAAGAAGGTCATAAAACGTATGTGCAACGCCAACGAAGACTAAATCCTAATATGCAAGATGTTATTAAAAAAGAAATTATTAAACTGCTAGACGCAGGTTTAATTTATCCAATTTCTGATAGTCCATGGGTAAGCCCAGTTCAATGCGTGCCTAAGAAGGGTGGCATGACTGTCATTACAAATGAGAAAAATGAGCTTATTCCTACTAGGACTGTAACAGGATGACGTGTTTGTATTGATTATAGAAAATTAAATGACGCCACCAGAAAAGATCACTTTCCCTTACCTTTCATTGATCAAATGTTGGAAAGGTTAACCGGAAATAGTTACCATTGTTTTCTTGATGGTTTTTCCGGATATTTTCAAATTCCAATAGCACCCGAAGACCAAGAGAAAACCACATTCACGTGCCCTTATGGTACTTTTGCCTACAAACGCATGCCATTTGGACTTTGCAACGCCCCTGCAACCTTTCAAAGGTGCATGATGGTGATTTTTCACGACATGATAGAAGAATGCATGAAAGTTTTCATGGATGACTTTTCAGTCTTCGGTGATACATTTGAATCATGTCTAGTTAATCTAGAACGAATGCTTATTAGATGCGAACAATCAAATCTAGTACTTAATTGGGAGAAATGCCATTTCATGGTTAAAGAAGGCATCGTTCTTGGACATAAAATCTCAAAGAAAGGAATTGAAGTGGATAGAGCTAAAGTAGATGTAATTGCTAAACTTCCACATCCCACCAATGTTAGAGGAGTTAGGAGTTTTCTAGGGCATGCCGATTTTTACCGACGTTTCATAAAAGATTTTTCTAAAATTGCCACTCCTATGAATAAACTCCTAGAAAAGGATGCTCCATTCATCTTTTCAGATGAATGTATCAAATCTTTTAATATTCTTAAAGAGAAACTCACTAATGCGCCGATCATGATAACACCAAATTGGAATCTACCATTTGAACTAATGTGCGATGCAAGTGATTTTGCAATGGGAGCCGTTTTAGGACAAAGGATTGAAAAACGATTTCAACCTATATATTATGCTAGTAAGACGTTACAAGGAGCACAAACGAATTACACAACTACTGAAAAAGAACTCCTTGCTATTGTCTTTGCTTTTAACAAATTTCGTTCATATCTCGTTCTAGCTAAAACGGTGGTCTATACCGACCATTCTGCTCTTAGATACCTATTTTCGAAACAAGATGCTAAACCACGATTAATCCGTTGGATCTTACTCTTACAAGAGTTTGATATTGAAATCCGAGATAAAAGAGGAGTAGAAAATCTCGCCGCTGATCATCTTTCTCGTCTTCAAAATCCCGAATTAGAAGTTCTAAATGAATCTGCCATACAAGACAACTTTCCTGATGAATATCTATTGAAGATAGATTATAATGAAATTCCATGGTTTGCAGACTATGCAAACTACTTAGTATGTGGATTCCTTGAAAAAGGATTATCGTACCAAAAACGAAAGAAATTCTTTAGTGATATAAAACACTATTTATGGGAAGATCCACATTTGTTTAAAAGTTGTCCCGATGGAATAATACGCCGATGTGTATTCGAAGATGAAGCTAGTAAAATCTTAAACCATTGTCACACAGGACCAACAGGAGGGCATTATGGGCCTCAACTAACAGCAAGGAAAGTTTATGATGCTGGATTCTATTGGCCTACAATTTACAAAGACGCACACCTTCTTTGCAAATCCTGTGATGCTTGTCAAAAGGCCGAAAAAATAAGTCAACGTGATGAAATGCCACAAAATGTCATTCAAGTATGTGAAGTATTTGACATTTGGGGTATTGACTTTATGTGTCCTTTTCCAAAATCTCATAATAATTTATATATTCTCGTAGCCATTGATTATGTATCTAAATGGGCGGAAGCACAAGCTCTCCCAACTAACGATGCACGAGTTGTAGTCAACTTTTTAAAACGTCTTTTTGCAAGGTTTGGAACACCGAAAGCTTTAATAAGTGATCGGGGTACTCATTTCTGTAATAATCAACTTGAGAAAGTTCTTAAAAGATATAGAGTAACTCATAAAATCTCCACCGCTTATCATCCACAGACAAGTGGACAAGTTGAAAATACCAACCGAGCTTTAAAACGTATTCTAGAGAAAACCGTAGGATCAAATCTGAAGGAATGGTCCATAAAATTGGAGGATGCACTCTGGGCTTTTAGAAAAGCCTACAAAACTCCAATTGGAACCACACTTTTTAGACTCGTTTACGGAAAAGCATGTCATCTTCCAGTAGAAATTGAACACAAAGCATTTTGGGCTTTGAAGACATGTAATCTTGATTTAGATGAAGCCAGACATCTACGGTTAAGTCAATTAAACGAATTAGAAGAATTAAGACAAGAAGCATACGAAAATTCATTAATATATAAGGAAAGAACGAAGAAATGACATGATAAAAGAATCAGAAGTTCAAAAGAATTTAAAGAAGGAGACAGAGTTCTTCTTTTCAATTCACGATTCAAGCTATTTCCTGGAAAATTGAAATCAAGATGGTCTGGACCATTCATAGTCAAGAGAGTTTTCCCATACGGAACGATAGAATTAATAAATTCATATGGGATTGAATTTAAAGTTAATGGTCACAGAGTTAAACATTACATAGATAGTCCGATGGAAGTCGACAACGAAGTTAATCACAATTTCGATACCACAGCTAACTAAGTGTGGGGAGAATCAAGTGTTTTAAGGATAATATGTATTTCTGTTAGAGTTAGATTTTCTGTTTTCGTGTAGTTCTCGAAAATGGAACCCGAATGGTCTTTCTCTAGCAGACCCTAAAGAACTAGTCTTCTCCCCCCATTCTGAATTTTTATTTTTTTTAGGTTTTTACAAAATGAAGACTTCATGTGAACTAAACCATGGTCTAATGCTACACGCTTTGATTACTAAACGTAATAATGACACACTTCCGAGTGAACTGGTATCAGTAATCAGAGAAAATTTGGACGGAGTAAGAAAAGAATCCAGATGCGAAGATAATAAGTTACAATTTGGTAAAGGAAAATCAAAATCCGCAGCGAAAAGAAGAGCACGACACCTTGAAAGATGTCACAAATGTGAAAAATGGTCACATGGAGGTAAATGTTCAAATAATCAAACCTATTCAAACACCGAATTTGTTACTTTATGCAGAGATGGACCGTTCATATGTTTAGAAGAAAAAACATTAAATGCTCGAGGTTACGCCTATGTAGCCATGGAAAATCAATTAGTCCGACTATCTTATGAGTGGGCTAGAGCATATCACTAAGAATACTATCTCACAGGTAAGTTTGTACAGTTTTCATTTTTATTTTTATTTTTATTTTTAACCTTTTGATAATAAACGCTAATTTGTTCGCTATAAAGTATTAAATTGGTATTCAATAAAATTAGGTCTGGCGACCGAAATTATTGATATCATTCAAAAATTTATTACATCACTGCGAAATTTAACGTTTATTCTTAAGGTATAAATATATTTAATCAATCAACCCAAAATATTTCAAAAATTCGTCATGAGTTAAAATATGTCATGAAACCGAAATTACTTTATCGAAAAGCGGGGCATATATTTTTGATAATATTTGATTGATTAAAGTGGGATAAAAGCCAAAAAGATTTTTAATTTTATTTTTACCATGTTTTAAAATTAATATATAAAAATTAAAATAATATTGTAAACTTTTTAAATTAATATATTTAAAATTGTAAATATTTGAAAAATTGATATTTTTAATATAATTTTGTATGTATAAAAACAAAAATATAATATAAGTTTGGTGTGAATTTTTAATTTTATGCATTTTAAATTTAAGTTTGGTGTGAATTTAAAAACAAAAATTTACTTTACTTCGCTAAGTTAAAAATATGATTTTTAAAAATTCGTCGTAAGTTGAAGACTAGGTCGTTGAACCGAAATTGCTTTGCCCGAGGGAGTGACGAGAACTTTTATTATCATTATTTTTAATCTTATTGAATTAAAGTATGCCAAAAACATTAAAAAAAAACCCAAAAATCTAAGCTTTTAAAACAATCGCTTGAAAAAGACAAATTTTAAAATTTTGTCGAGGGACGGACTAGGACATCGTTCCAAAACGACCTCGTCCTAAATAATAAAGGAAACAAAATTTTAAAATTAATTAATTAATTATTTTATAAGTTAACCTTTAAAAAAAAAAAGCACCGCGACTCGCGGAGTTTGAAGGGGAAATCCTCCCCGACTCGCGGAGTTTGTAAATTCCAGAAAAAAAATAAAACGCAAAGATCATATCAGTTGCACACAAACATTTCAAAAACTGCGAAAACACAGTGAAAAACACACACAAAAATCGTATTTTTTTCACCATTTTTCATCAAATCTTTCACAAAATCATGTTGAGAAGGATGCTATCAAGGAATTACTCAAGAAAAACGGTAAATTTCTACATCAAAACACCCTTTAATCCGAAAATTAGTGTTCTTGAGCAAATTTATACCCAATTCAATTTTGATGCTTTTTAGTGTAGTTGTGCTTAAATTGCTTATGTATTATGCTTGTATAACCTAGATTGATGCTATTTAACATGATTAGAAGCCTTAAACTTCAAATTTTGAGTAATCTAGGGTTTGTGTTCTTGAGCAATTTGGGGCTTTTTGATATAAACAGGTTATGGCCGATTTTTGTCATGAATTATTGCTAAATTAAGTAGTGTAACAAGTTTAGGTAGTTAAATGATCCAAACTTTGAGCCTAAACATGATTTTTGAGAATTAAAGTGGACTTTTTCAAGTCTAAAATTCATGAACTTGATTTTTGAGAGATAATGGCATTTAAAACTTGTTTAATTGCTAATAATGATTATTTTGACATGTTATTTGAGTTGAATGCTTATGAACTTGGCGAACATTTTCGTATATGCTTATTTGAAAAAGTGTAGATTTGATAAAAATATGAAAATGAGCATAAGTTTGATATAAATTGAACATGTCATTGTAATTATTTTGATTGATGATTTTGCTGACACTAATGCATATTTGAATGCACAAAAATTGTGTTTGATGTGTTTTACAGACTGAAAGGGGTGAATCTTCATTCCAAGCTCGCATTGCTCCTCCTGAGAATGTGGAACAACAAGATGTTGATAACTATTACAAACAAGATATACCTCATCCAGTTATGACATTTTCAGATATGCACGTGGAAGATTTGCACCCGAACTTGCGATTAGACAGACGTTGGATAGATTATCCAAAATACCAAAGGGGCTTGCACACTCTTCATTCTAAAGCTGTTGAAGTACCTAGGGTAATAGAATGGGGACCATTAGAGGTAGTGGAATTGGCCGGACCAATTAGGGAATTACTTACTCAAAGGTATGGTAATTCTACTTTTAACAATTGGGTACGATTATTCAACATGCGTAGACCTGTATATAAAGTATGGTGTGAAGAATTATTGTGTAGTATAGAAATAAATGATCGGGTAGCTACTTTAATCGATCGAACTTTTATTAGATTTTTGTTAGGAGGTTCGATGCGCCACATGTCTCTACTAGACATGGCTCAGGCCTTACGTATATATACGCCTGAGGAGCTAGCATCTGCCGATTGTCGAGGGTTGATATTAAATGGTAGGAAGATTGATGAAAATTTTGATACGCATGGTGTATGGAGTCAAATGACTAGCCATCACTGATTTATGGGGGGGAAATTACTCTTATCTTGATATTGATAGAGCTGAATTAAGAGTAATCCATAGGTTTCTAGCGTACTCGATTACACAGAGAGGTAAAAATAAGGAAAAGGTAAATGAGCAAGATTTATTTTACCATATGTGTATTCGAGACCCACAAAGCGCTGTAAGTATACCTTATTATGTGGGTTATTATTTACCAACTATGGTTAGGGGATGAGACCGCACAGTATAATAGGAGGTGGTATATTTATTACATTAATTGCTGAGTATCTCGATGTGGATATAAGTCGGGGGATTATTAATCGAAGAACCAGAACCCTACGATACAATTGGTTTAAATGTATATCATGGTGCTAAAGTTTTGAAAAGGCGAAATAACGCCGCAATACGATATAATGGAAGACATCCACAGGTTGAAAGAAATCAACAGCCAGGTAATGTGGGAGGGGAAATGAAATGACAGAAATGCAAAGGTTTATAGCTTCACAAGAGTATGAAAATGCTAGACATCGAGCATTTGAAGATTGTCAAGTTCATCAAAACCACATCATAGCTCATTGCCAACATGTAGGTAGAAACTATATTCCTACTCCAAAGCCCGTATTTCCTCCCTGGTCTATAGAGATCCAACCACCGTATCCTACTTATAACCCAGCTGAAGCATTCTATAACACATACGGTTATGCATGGAACCCCTACTGGTATCAGTATCAACCCTAGTTTATTTAGTTTTATTTATTTTATTTTTGTAATGTTACTACATTTAACACTTATGTTGATATTGTAATAGTTTTTATAATTTTCTAACTTTTATTATTAGATTTTAATAATTTTTGAATGTGGGGTAATATACCAAACTTCAAAAATATGTATATATGTTTGCAGTTTATCTTATGTACACAACAGGGTAAAACAACGCATTTTCAAAGACTGGCATTAAGTTCAGCAAAAGCAACTAATTTTGACGACAAGATGCAAAATATATGTGAAATAACAACAAGACGGAATGAACAAATGATATGCACCATTTATCATTCAGCAAACAAACGCCAATATGTTTGGAAACTTTGGTAAAATTTAATCATTTTTCTACGCTAATCACCCTCAATAATTTAAATTGTTACTGATTTCTTGCAAATGAGGGCATTGCAAGATCTTAAGTGTGGGAAGGGGTTAAATTCTTTCGGATTTTAAAATTTTTACTTTATACACTGTGTTACCATTAGAAATACTAGTAAAGCAGTAGTTGTATTAGAATCTAGTGCTCTCTGATAATAAAGAACAGCCCTAGTCATATATACTGACTACCCAATTCTAGTAAATTTTTTCAAAATTTTCAATTAAATGAACTCAAAATCATGTTTATACATATTTATGAACGATAAAACTAGGTGTTAACACCGAAATTATTGTTACCTCGGAAAGGACATAAATTGAGAAACAAAACCAAAATGTTAGAATTCATTTAAAATGGAATAGAGGAGAACAGAAAGGAAAATAAAAGCCAAGTGTGGGAAAATTTTACCAAGTTTTTCAAAACATATATCACATATTTTTGTACAAATAATAGAAGATATTTTTGTTTTGGACTAAATTAACTGTTTTACCCGATGAAAGAAAAGAAACGATGGATCTACACGATGAATCAATTCCATCATTTAAAGGAAGTAAAGTCTTCCGAAAAAGACACGCGCTTCTTGATTTAGGTCAAGAAGTTATCGTCCAGACCAGCTGTAGGTTGACGAAAAATCTAGAAAAGTCATCACTAAAATCAGCAGGAAATCCACGGACCTCAGCATCAAACAGGGTCGCCAAGTGGTCAGACTTATCCTAACCATGAGAGGATCTGTCTTGTAAAATGGGGAGGGCACCATGCAAATTAGCTTGATAAGACTAATGAATCAGATCCCCATAAAGGATAATCTCCTTTAAAGATCAAAAATTAGCTTTTAAGACTGATATTACTCAATCCTTGAGATTGACTTTAAAGATTAAGAATTACAAACTCATGGAATTCAATGATATCTAAACTCGAGCTTGAACGAGAAAATATTTTGATCAAAATTACAAACCGATTTGTTTTCTGAAAACTCATTTTCAATGCGTTCATTACCTTTAAACGTAAAATCCTAGGAATTCACCTGGAATTCATTAGGTCACCTGAACCAAATCGGGTGTCAACCGTAAGAACGGTGGTTGCATAGCATGGTCAAAGACAGGACCTTGTGCCAGACCGAAAAATTATAAGGGTGAGCTTTACTATTGCTCCTACAAAGGATAGTAATTGTGTCCGACACGTTATAGACCATAATTAAAAGCATGTCAGGGGATATTGCCTTAACAGTTGTTTGTTCAACGCTTTCCTTTACAACCGTACGGTAGTTTATCGAAAGGTAATATATGGAGCAAGTATACTGGACGTGTTGCTTTTCCAATACAAGGTTAGCAAGTGGGTGACACAAAACCGCAAGTTTTGAGCCAAAATTTTCAAATCTAAAACCCACAAAACCCACAAAAATATTTTGCAACACCGGTAAAGGGTTATTCCGGAAAACTTATCTAGGGTAAAAGCTAGATTTAATTTTCAAAAGATCAAATGTTTGCATAAAGATCCAATTTCCTTAATGGATCTAAATATTCATAAGTCATGTGAGACTGTAAATCACATCGTTACTACCATTGTTTATACCGCCGTATAGAAATCACTGATGTACAAAGTGTGAAGAATAAAGAAGTGATTCTAGTATATTTCAAGACTATATTGCTTGAGGACAAGCAACGCTCAAGTGTGGGAATATTTGATAATGCTAAAAACGAACATATATTTCATAGCATTATTCCTCAAGAAAGACAAGCTTTTAGTTGCAATTGTCCTATTTACAAGTGATATTCATTTAAATAATAAAAGGTGAAGACAAAAGACAGATTCGACGAATTGAAGACGCAAACGACCAAAAAGCTCAAAAGTACAAAATACAATCAAAGAGGTTCCAATTATTGATAAGAAACGTCTCGAAATTACAAGAGTACAAGATTCAAAACGCAAAGTACAAAATATTAAATTGTACGCAAGGACGTTCGAAAATCCGGAACCGGGACATGAGTCAACTCTCAACGCTCGACGCAACGGACCGAAAGTTATAAATTAATTATGTATATAAATATAATATAATATAATATATAATTAATTATATAAATTATATATTTATATTATATTTATATATTAAATTCCGTCGGCAAATTAAAAGACAAAATGGTGTGAGCTGGATTTACAAACTCCGCGACTTGCGGAGTTTGTAGTGGAAAAATGTCGCGACTCGCGGAGAGTCCATGGACAAAAATGCCTATAAAAGCTAACGCATTTTGATCGCAAAAAATATAAAAAATTCTATCTATCTCTCTATATATGTAAACGTATATATATATATAATTTATATTTTAATTTTAATTTTAATTTTAATTCTAATAATAAGGGTATGTTAGCGAATGTTGTAAGGGTGTAAGTCGAAATTCTGTCCGTGTAACGCTACGCTATTTTTAATCATTGTAAGTTATGTTCAACCTTTTTAATTTAATGTCTCGTAGCTAAGTTATTATTATGCTTATTTAAAATGAAGTAATCATGATGTTGGGCTAAATATTAAAATTGGGTAATTGGGCTTTGTACCATAATTGGGGTTTGGACAAAAGAACGACACTTGTGGAAATTAGACTATGGGCTATTAATGGGCTTTATATTTGTTTAACTAAATGATAGTTTGTTAATTTTAATATAAAGATTTACAATTAGACGTCCCTATAAATAACCATATACACTCGATCGGACACGATGGGCGGGGTATTTATATGTACGAATAATCGTTCATTTAACCGGACACGGGAATGGATTAATAGTCACTAGAATTATTAAAACAGGGGTGGAATTATGTACAAGGACACTTGGCATAATTGATAACAAAGTATTAAAATCTTGTTACAGTTTAAGTCCCCAATTAGTTGGAATATTTAACTTCGGGTATAAGGATAATTTGACGAGGACACTCGCAGTTTATATTTATGACTGATGGACTGTTATGGACAAAAACCAGACGGACATATTAAATAATTCAGGACAAAGGACAATTAACCCATGGGCATAAAACTAAAATCAACACGTCAAACATCATGATTACAGAAGTTTAAATAAGCATAATTCTTTTATTTCATATTTAATTTCCTTTATTTTATATTTAATTGCACTTTTAATTATCGCACTTTTATTTATTGCCATTGTATTTAATTGCACTTTTAATTAACGTACTTTTTAATTATTGTATTTTATTTTACGCTTTAAATTAAGTTATATTTATTTTTAATATTTTACATTAGGTTTTAACTGCGACTAAAGTTTTAAAAATAGACAAACCGGTCATTAAACGGTAAAAACCCCCCTTTATAATAATAATATTACTTATATATATATTTGTATTTTTATAAATCAAAACTAATATAGCGTTAAGCTTTGTTTAAAAGATTCCCTGTGGAACGAACCGGACTTACTAAAAACTACACTACTGTACGATTAGGTACACTGCCTATAACTGTTGTAGCAAGGTTTAAGTATATCCATTCTATAAATAAATAAATATCTTGTGTAAAATTGTATCGTATTTAATAGTTTTTCCTTGTAAAATTAATACTATTTCATATACCCCTCGCATAACATCAAGAAGCCTCTGATTCAGTCTTTTCAGAAAGAGCAACTCCCAATTTAAGCTGAAAGTCATCCCTCTCAAAATCTAACTTTTCCAAAGCATCGTGAAGGCGCTGGTTCTCTTCTTGAAGCGCATGTGCTTCATCTACCGCCTGGTCGTCCACACGATCACCCGTAGCTTTACCATATTGAGGATCGTTGTTGTGAAGCTCATCTGTAAAACTAGCAGGAACAACAACATCATCATCATCATTATCTGCCAATAGCAATACATATTAAAAAGATAAGCAATAGCGAAGAAACAGATGACTTGAACAAAGTTATACCAGTTTACCGTGTTTTGAAGACACCGGTGGATTGTAAATAAAATGAGGAACAATAGGCGTGAACATGTCGTTATATTGTTTAGGCGTCAATTTTCTCTTACCAGCATAAAATGGATGATGAATAGATGACCCGCTACAGTAGGTTTACGCTTACGCGAAGAACTACAAGCTGCTATAGAGAAGCGAGCGCGATCAGAGGAATCACGCACTGGGACGTGAGAAGGAGCTGCGTGAGCCAACTTCTCAACTTTTAGGTATTCTGCAAATGATATCTCTAAAAAAAACACAAAACAAGACTTTATATCAAAACATCAAGCACATAAAGCAGACAAGCTTTGAGAAACTTACTAACCTTTAGGATGTTGCGTAAACCAAGGGAGAGAGCCAGGATAAGGCCAATGTTTAGAAATCCCACCAGCATACAGAGCAGTGTTCTAATACATGTCAATATACTAAGACTGCCCCACGTACTTGTCGAACATAGTGCGCTCCGCAGAGCTCATTGAGGGCACATTGTTCACATCAGAGTCAAAATCGCAATGCCCCCGACCTATGTTGGCACAAGAAGAAGGGATAAATGTGTTGTCAACAAAGAAGTAGTTCTCTTTCCAAGAAGCGGGAATCTTCCACCTAATTTCACGGGTAAAACCCTGATTATCCCTAAAACTATACCAACCCTGTTCAAGTCGCTCATAACTGAAGATGTTCTTAAAAAGATTTACTATCGGTATAAAATCATGCGCATTACACCACATCTAAAACAAAGAAACTCTACAAGCGCTATTTGGGTCCAACTGCCCAACACTAATGTTGAAATGAGATAGCACCAGCATATAAAAATTGGTAGGAGGAATATGGATGTTGCCCCTCTCTATCACTAAGTTGTAAACCGCAACCTTACCGGGAGGAGGGCGATTAGCGCAATCACGCCAACCAGGAACGGTGGGATTCAATTATTTGATAGGAGGATACCACGAGACGAGGTCTTTAATAAATTGCAGACTAACGTCAGACATAATGGACCCTACGTTCGAAAAATCAGTATCTGCGCTCTCAGTAGCCATTATAAAAATAGAGTGTGTGATGGATAAAGATAAGAACAATGACGAAAAAGAAAAGTTGAGGTATATATAGAAGGAGAAAAGGGAAGAAAGAGAATCTGGATTAAATCTGAACCGCACACATGTTAGACAAAGCCTGACAGATGGGCAGAGAATTCAATGAGCTGACCACGGAAGTGATAGTTATGAAATGCAATAATGATCGCGTCAGTAAAATGCACAAAGATGTCACATCACAGTTATGTTCCAGGCTATGTGCAAAGAACTGCGCATAACATAGAACTGGGGGGACTTGATGACACACATAAAACACGTTAACACTATGCGAGCGTTACTTGCTAAAATTATGCGTTTAAAAGCATTAAATTACCAAGTAAGCCAACGCCGCAGAACATATATGACGATATAACCGTCACTGCGCACATTGGTACTGCGCAACTAGAAAGGTGAGTAACATAAAAACAAAGCATGGGCTGGATAAGACGAAGAACATTACACGAATGAAGGACAGAATCTCCATAATGTACGAATAACAGAAGATGGCAAGATAATACGATATGGCGGGGTCCATGTTCGTATACAGCTTTATGCGACATGATAGTACGACGTGGTACTGACGTGTCCTTTTTTGTCTCTTGACATGACAATTAAAGGACAACTACTCCCATCTATAAATAGTTATAGTGCAATCCAAATTAAAGAGAACCATTCTAAAAAAAGAACTATCCTCCCAACATATAACTTAGATTCGTCATCTTACCCGCGCAACCGGAATACACACTTCTCACCCATCACAGTTTCAGGTAACGTTCTTAGAACATAAACCCAAACACCGTCCCTGAGCCATCATATTCGGCTAACCCGAATGATGGTGGAACATGTTTAACCACCCCTTCAGAGATCATTATCTCGTATTGGGGTTAATCACGGTACTCCAGACAGGAGAGTTAAACTCAAAAGACCCTTAAATCACCTTTGTTTATTGATCAAGCATAGACCGAACCCCTTATACTATTTTATGCTTGATCAAACCTAAGAGTATTTTGGAATACATGCATTATGATAAAAGCATAGCAGAATTATTCAAAATACATCAAAGCATTGAAGGTTGTTAAAATTGTAGCAGTTACAAATGTGCACATGGCACCAAAATTCCATTGGCACGTAGGCCAGTACGAGAAAATAAAACCTAAACCAAAAATATTAAAGTAAAGGGGATAGCTTATCAGTAACGGTGCCCTACACTAGTGGTAGTAATTCTTCGAACCCTCGTCCGCAGAGATCAGGCGAATTTCCCCATGTAAACAAGTAGAATAAAAAGTGACCTACGATGGTCCTATACAAAAGTTGGGGGGTACACCCTACATGCTAAATGTGCCTCTCCAAGCACGCATCCAACAGGTGCACCCCCCGAGAGTAGTGAGCATAAGGGGCCAAAAGCATCCAATGAAGTATGCAAGTAGCGCACCCAAGACCCCCACTCTCTAAACAAAAAAGGTTTAAGGGTGCCTGACAAAGCACACCCAAAAACCTACCAGGGCACTTAGCCCTACAGCAACTTACAATTTCATTTTCAAAAGATCATGCACAGGAATAACAGGATCCTTGCTTGCATCCATCAGGGTTTGAGTTGTGATGTCCTCAAGAGCTTTGCTTGTTTCTTTTGCCTTGGTAAAGGCATCATCCTCGAGTTGGCTATCAATGGCTTCAGGCATAGGAGCAATAATTTCAAGATGTTTCGAGATGAGTGACCAAAACATAACCCTTTCAAGTGAACGTGCAGCTTTGAGGGCATGACCGTAGAGCTCACTAACAACTTTAGCACTGAGAACATTATTGGCTATAGTGGGAAGACCGGGTTTAAGATCAAAAAGATCTTTCTTCGCAGCATCACAGGCTGCAGCAATCTCTTTGATATGCATTGTAAGGTCCTTGTTCTCGTAGCAGAGCTGGTTAATTTTAGAATTAGCAGTAGCTAACTCATCTCGAAGGGACCCATTCTCCTCTTGGTAATCGATATTTTGATCGAGGGAATCATCTTTCTCCTTGGTTACCGATTTAATAGTGGCCTCAGCTGTCTTCAATGCTTCATTGGCCACCATGAGCTGGTTCTCTAACACATGCACCCTGTTTTTCAACTTTCCCACCAAATGCAGATCAGCATGATAATTAGACTCGTTATTCAGTCTATCAAGATCCCTTGCCCATGTCAGGAAGGATAGTTGAGTATCGAAACACAATTTTTCCTTAGAATTCATTTTTTCCAACTCCCTTCGTATCCCAACAGGAGCACAACTTTGCATGTAAGAGTTCTGCTCTTGATCAGCTCGTTTGGACACTTTCGGAATAGCATCAAGGTTGTCTATCTTTATGTTTGCACAAGGTGTTGTGTTTAGCTTGGGGCCACATGGGATATGTGTGGAACCACTAGTTGCAGCTTTGCTAAATATATGTGTTGAAGGAAAAGGGGCAACAACAGCAAGGGGCACAGGGTCTGGCTGAATGTTGGGGAAAGTAACTGTAGTAACATCGGGGGGAGCATTTAACAAGGGCACAACCTCTTTATCAAGATTCACAACTGGCAAACGAAATATGCGGCAAGTTTAAGTCAATAAACAAGTAACGCGTGCACAATAAATGTATGAAAGGTAAAGATGGTGAAATTATACCTTCGGATGTGGTGCCAGGAGTGGTGGTGCTCTTGCTCTTCTTTGACATAGGGTTAAGACGCACAGACGCTCTACGCTCCACCAGGGGCATATCATCCTTTTCAACCATCGTATTGTCAGCAACATTAACAGGCTCAAATTCGTTAACATGCACCTTCTTCACAGAATAACCCTTGAAATCTTCTTCGATCATGCAATCCTCAACCTTCATGACTGTGATGCAAACAAAATGCTGGTTAGCATGCATGGCAGAAATACTTATCAATAATAATATCTTTAAACAGACAAAGAATTTATACTAGTGTGCTATTGCATAATGTTTTGAAATTAGGGGGACAAATTTTTTATCGACATAATAAAAAGAATCCTTATAAGAATTCTGCAAACCTTTTTTCATACCAGCTGAAAAGACACTCGATCGGAAAAGGAATACCAATCGTGTTCACTTACTTAATAACGAAAGATATTTTGAAAAACATTGATTGAAGGCTCCTGATTATTCGCCCTACACCACATATCGAATAAAGAAATGCGAGCGGCAGAATAAGGATGTAATTGCCCTAACCCTATGTTGTAGGTGGATAACACTTGCATAAAAAACCGGGTCGGTGGTATGCGAGTGTTACCTACTTCGAGAGTTTGATCGTAAATACTTATCATGTTAGGGGTGGTTTATGGGCTCGTTGGCTTGGTGAGGGTAGGGTTGGTGAATAATCGGTCATTGGAGGATACCAATCAATGAAGCACTTGATGGATTCTTCATAAAGTGTAGATACAGTACATGAAAAACGGTAGAGGACGACGAAGAAGAAGCCATGATTAACAGAAATGAACAAGAAAAGAATTTACACTTACCTGAAAGATATAACGTTGCCGGAAATCATGATCGGGAAAATTGGAGAGCAAAGGAGTTGGAGATTTTGATTTTTTTTTACCTTTTTTGGTAAAATAAATTTTCAATTTATATGCAGAAGATTTTGGGCTCCAAACGCGTGAAAATGCATCGTTGTCGTACACGTGTCAAGATCCTGAAGAGATTAATGAAAAGACGTGGTGTAAGATAGAAAACTCTAGCGGTTATTTAAAAAATTGGCGCACGATAGTAATCCCTTGCAGTTGTGATTTGACAGGCTGTCATCATTACCGACTCTAACCGTATTTACGTCATCATTAGTAGACGTCTGATTGACATAGCCTGTTTAGCTTTTAATACAAACAAGGCAAGTAAATCTTAATTATTTGTTCTTAGCAAATCTTATGGGATATTTTGTGAACAAAACATTTTGTCAATTTATTATTTTCTAGAGTTATTTTGTGAACAAAACATTTTGTCAATTTATTATTTTCTAGAGTTTAATGTCATGCGCCCATTTGGTAGTGCATATCACATTAAACTGGATGACTTAATGATACGCATACCCTCGCACATATCGTTCGTGCGTATCACGTGTTGGGCGCACGTCAGTCCGAAATAAATTATGTCAAAGATAGGTAAAGTATCGTTTAATTAATTAAGTAAACGCGTATGAGATTCTATCCGTAATTAAACGCGATCTCTTTCCAACCGCCAATCCTTTATTTATGGAGAATATTCGGGAAGGATCTAGAATATATAACGGAGTATTTAGGTTTAGGGTTTCGCTATAAATATAACCCTAAACCTCATGCAAACACACAACATGTTTTTTGTATTACTCGTATTACGATTGCATACAGAAAACATCTTTACGGTAACATGTATGTTCTCACGAACGATAACCCTACGAAACCACCAAAGTGGCCATTATTGCGACAATGGCCATTAATGGTGGGCTAGGTTTTTAATCACCCTTTCGAATATCATTATCTCAACGAGGGTTATTCACGGTAAATCGGACCGGAGATTAAAACCATGAAGTCCTTAAACACTCTCATTTGGCACTCAACATAAATTCGGTCTTGGCTGCAGATTTATATTCGATCAGTTCACATATCTCACATAGAGATTGTTGCTTGTGAACTCGAAGGTGCGAGAAGCCGGAAAAGTCCAAGGAAATCTATAGTTAATATTAAAATGCTATAATGATGATGTCATTATTAAACTATTTCATTTGTTAAGAAAAAATCAAAAAGAAAAAGAAAAAAATCTAAGCATGGTGGATGATGTCATTAATCTAAATAATTTTGAATTAAATTTAATTCTTATTAATTAATTATTATTATTAAATCTTATTAATAAGTATAAGTATTTTAATTATTAAAATTAAATAATTTTTAATTATTTTAATTAATTATTTTGAATTGAGTACGAGAAGGTATAAAAACTCAAGGAAACCAATTCCAAATTTATATTTTAATTTACACTTTTAAAATAAAATGACAACTAATATTATCTCTTATGATTGGATGTGGATTGTTTAATATGCATTTTAGGTGTTTGATGAAATATTCAGTTGACGAGTTTCTTAGTCGGACTCTGTGGTTCCACGGGTCATTAAACTATAATTTTAGCATTTACGTTCACTTAATACCTAAAAATATCATTAAAATGTTTCGTTTAAACAAACCCGTGATTTCACGGGTCATTTCACATGTTCTAATTCTTAAAAAAACTATGAACTGAAAAATTCTAGAATAAAATATTAGAATTAGAAATTAGAAAATTATAATTATAATTATAACTAGTTCGGTTCAACCCTCGCGATGCGGCGGGGTATTTCGGTCAGCGTATTCGTATTTAACGCAGTTCTATTGACGGAAGGAAAAACGGCCCGTGTGTTATGCATTATTGTAGGTGTCAACATCTTTAGTGTTTTTTAAAATATGTTCGGTTCAAACATAGTTAGTTTATTTTTGTTGATAAAATTAATTCGAGCCTGACGGTGCTGGCGAAAAAATTTAACGCGCGGCGAGCAAGAAAATACGGGCTGTCGTTGCTTTTAGCGTTTTTAAAAAAGTGTCCGTTTCGAACGTAGGTAGTATCGTTTTGTTCATAAAATTATTTCGAGTATGACGCTGCTGTCGGAAAATTTTAAGTCGCGGCGAGCGGGAAAATACGGGCTGTCGTTGTATTTAGCGTTTTTGAAAAAGTGTCTGTTTTGAACGTAGTTAGTCTCGTTTTGTTCGCGAGAATATTTCGAGTTTAACGGAGTGGTCGGTGAAATTTGTATCGGAGCGAGGAGGAAGATACGGGCTCTCGAAGGCGTTGGGGGAAGTTTTTATTTTAAGTTTCAGAATTGACAGTTTATTCCCCTGAAGTACATGGGTTTTTTTGTAAGGGGGTAGAAGTTGAGGGGTGGTTGTTGGTTTTTTGGGATTGGGTTTTTTACTGTTGTCGTTTCATTAGGTGGGGTGGCTAAAACGACCACATACCCAACTCATATATATATATATATATATATAGATTATACTACCTCCGTCTCATCTTAAGTGTTCACATTTCTATTTTGGAATGTTCCATTTCAAGTGTTCACTTGATGTTTCAACCAATCAGAAGAGGTTATTCTGGAGAGAGAAGATTTTTGATGGGTGGAAAATAAAGTTAGTGGGATTTTCTAAAACTGTGTGCAAAAAGTAAGTGGACACTTATAGTGAGACGGAGGGAGTATATATATAATGTAATAATAATAATTATAATTATAAATAATAATGCTCGTTTATGCGCGACCCCCTAACATTCACACAACACACCATCCATTCTAGGGTTTGCAATTTTTCATATCTTTATCGATGGCTGAAGTGATGGATCTGCCGGTCGATGCAGTGGAACGCAGTAGTAGCCGTGACCGCAAAGACGATGACCGTGACCTCGAAGTCGCCGGAGACGGCGACGGTGAAGACATTAACAAATCCATAGCAAACGAAAACCCCGACGCATCTCCACCACTACCACCACCACCTCCGTCACGGCGCCATGACCGTGATTCAAGAGAGCGCAGAAACGATGATAGAGACATAGATCGTCCACCTAATCGACGTTCCGATTACTATGACCACCGTAATCGATCTCCACCTGGACCGCCTCAGAGAAATTATAAGCGGCGTGCTGCTAGTCCCATGTCACCTCCGCCGCCTTATCGTGATCGCCGTGGCGGAGGTTACTCTCCCCCTCCCCGGCGCTCACCTCCATTTCATCCGCCCAAGCGTTTTCGCAGAGATGAAGGTGGTTACGACGGTCGCCGTGGAAGTCCGCGCGGTGGTTTTGGACCTGGTGACAGAAGGTTTGTACTGTTTTCTCTTTTTAATTACGGAGTACTTATTAAGCTATGTGTGCTCTATAGAAATCATTTATTATAATGATATGACTAAGCTTTCTATATGTGATAATTGATTGTTGTTTGTGCTAGTAGTGATTTTTCCAGGGTGTTGAACTTAAATTTGGGGATATTGTGGCATTGTTGTATATGTATCGGCTGTTATGCTGTTGTTTAGTTTGTAGAGTCTGCCAACATTTATGAAGAGATGCAGCAGTTTGATGTATGGAGATTGTGGGTGAGTGAATATTGAGTGAGAGTATGACTTCACCAGTTATAAATATTGATTGTGAGCGAGAGTATTTTTTTTCTTATGCTCAAAATACTTGATTATGAGTTAAATTATTACTTCACCAGTTATAAATATTTTTTTCTGAGTGAGAGTAACTTCACAAGTTATACTCATAAATACTTGATTGTGAGAGGGAATGTTTTCTGTCATTTTTGGCTGCTCTAAAATCTGTTTGAGAAAGGAAGAGTATTACTTCGTCTGTTCTAAATTACAGGAGCACTTTCCTGGTTCTTGACACTTTAGTTCATAGGAAAGTGTTCCTATAATTTGGAAGGGATGGAGTATCAGTTGAAGGGGATACTAGAAGTTGAACACGAAAGTACTGATGATGTTTAAAGACTGGGAGACAGTTCTTCATTTCAGAGTTGACACAGAGTGGATTGTTCTTTGTTGAGTTTTTGGTTACATTGAATCTGGCCTCATTTTGAAGTATTGGAATCGCACTTGATATTCTGCCTTACAAAATTTCAAAATCTTCATGATGATTGGATATTTAAATTTTAGTAGCCTCAAGATATCTTACATTTTGAAAATGTTAAATAAGGATTCCTAACAGGCATTTGCCTCGCTGAAGTGAGAATATGTTATGTTTTTTCTAGAGACCACCTAAGCTTGTCGAATCATGCAGTATTCGGGTCATGTAATTTCAACCCTATTCGATGATCCTACACGTCGGTTTCCTGCAAGTGTTTAATTTTGGGAGGACAAAATATGCAGCTTTGCATCATGTGGTAACCAATCATTTGGGGCGTTAAGTCCAACAGGCAAGCTATTTATTTAATTACACCCAAAAGATTGAATAGCTAAGTATATAATGCTGGAAGATTAAGAATATATGAAGCTAACATGCTGGCCTAAGATATTATTTCCATGTCAAGCTGGTTAGGCTGATATTAAATGGGTACACATGTACTTATATTAACGGTGTAGCACATTCAGTATTTTCTTTTAGCTTTAACATTAAATAGACCAGCATGACAAGCTAAACTGAGGAGAATTATAAGCGAAATGTGCACATTCAAGTCGGTGTTGATCCATGAAAAATGTATTACAAGGGCTTGAGGCTTCCTTTATTCCGCTACTAACCTAAGCTGCAACCTATGTTAGTTTCTAGTGTTCACACCGGATATGTGTTATATATTTGCTTGTGGTAGATATAGAAGTGATAAATCTAGGGCTTGAATGAATATTCAATTGTTATGACGCATGCTTATCTTTTTTCTTCTACACGTCACCATCACTACATTTTTATCTCATACATTTTTATTTTTGCTTTTAAACTGCATTGCGTGCTTGTTCTGCGTTTTTTATCCCTGGCCTTTGGCTATTGGTCATTTAAAAGGTTCTGGTATTTCGAAGTCATAGTTAACAGCCGCTGCTACTGGTACTGTTCGAATAGATGTGACTGTTGTGATGTTATCCTTGATTCTTGTTGTTCACTGTGCTGTTGTTCGTTGTAATAATTTTACGTATCTTGCTGGTCATAGGAGCATAAATTATCCTTCATAATTTCGTTATCTTAATTTTCTGCTACCATCCGCACGATAAAGGTTTTCTTTGCTGTCTGTGAATGTATGTTGGTTATGTTTATGATTACTATAACGCTACCTATACTGTAGCCTGTTTAGGGATTAATTGGTAAGAAATCTGTTATGAATTCATATGCGAAGTTAAGGTTGTACTGCTCTCTCATGCTACACCTATTCAGAATAAATTGTAGCAAAGTCATGATGAATCCATAACAGGGGTGCTTGGCTTCGCACGCTAAATGCATGGTCTCAACTTTGGTTTATCTGGGATAAACAACTTGATTAATTGAACTAACTCCACTGAGCTATGCTTGTGTAGCTTGTGCTGTTTGCTGTCAGTTTAGCATCTAATCGGATCCTTTTGGTTATCTAGGTTATTGGAAAAACCATGTGCAGCAAATAAATACTGTGTTTCTAGTAGATCACATATATATGATGATAAAACAGTGTCTATTGTACATTGTACATCACTCTTATATGATGCAAAAAAAGATTAGGTCAATATCAGTCAACCTTGATAGAAACGTTTGTTGCTTTCTAATGGAGTATATGTTGCTTTCAACCATTAACTAGCTTGTTTGGTTTGTAAATGCTTAATCATTTTGTGCATTATTTTATCAGCAATCGTTATTTTTATTAGTGGTGTTAGTAACTGGGAGATATAAATGGTCTTGATATGAGTGGAGGGAGTTCTACTAGTTTTTTGCGAGTTCTCATGCAATGTTGTTAAAAAATCTTATAAACCATCATATACGGACATGACTTGCTGCAAGATTTCAATTACATTGCATTAAATTCTACACCTGCTTTATTTAAAATCTATAATTGGGCCAGATTGAATCCCATTTCTAGTTTGCAAACATGTCTATCAGAACCTTCATAAGCACTTCATTGTCTACCTGTTACTTCTTAGTTTTTACAAGATCTTTATAAGGTTTTTCATAATCATGTTTGTTTTCGATACAGGTTTGGATATGATCACCCTGGTGGTTATGATCGTGGTATGGGTGGCAGGATGGGCTATCATGATGATAGGCCTCGTGGTAGGTTTGGTGGCCGTTCATCTGGTGGGTACCAAGGTGGTCCATCTGGTAAGCACCAGTTTCTTCAATTGTTCAAATATTTTAAGGTTCATCATTCAATTATTCAAATATTTCAAGGTTAACCAAGTTTGACTTTGATCGATTAATCTCTACGTTGACCGATTAATTCCCAATTTGACTCTTTGACCAAAGTTGATTAATGTTTTTCTAGTATAAAATTAAATTAATATCATTCCTCCTAAAACACTATGCTGGAGCTTCAACGATTATTGGCTATAAACTGTCAAATCTATTACTTCATGACAGACTTGCAAGTTAAATGCATGAATCATGCGACAGTTATTGGCACTATCCCATGTTTGTCAAGTTTTATCATTATCAATTGCTTTTGCAGATTGGGAATCAAATCGTGGAGGTTACGTTGATCATGTGAATACAAACAGGTGAACATCTTATCTAGATATTGACACGACATTTTGTTTAATAATGTTATTTGTTAACAAAGATACCTGAGTATTGTAGAGTCACAACATTTTTACGATTTGCATGTTAACTTGACCTGTCATTCAACATTACAGAGAGGGGTTAATGTCATATAAGCAGTTCATTCAGGAGCTTGAAGATGATGTTCTGCCATCTGAGGCTGAACGCAGGTATTTAGTGGGTACTTGTATTAACAGTTTTGCTTAGGTTTTCTTGTGCTTTAGGCCATTGATTATTGAATACTGATCCACAGGTATCAAGAGTACAAGTCAGAATATATCTCAACTCAGAAACAGGCTTATTTCGATGCTCACAAAGGCGAAGATTGGTATCTTTTTAATCTTTTCCCTCTTCCTCTCGACTTCCCCTAACTATATAGCCTTTTTCATTCTGATTCTTGCTTTTTATATCTAGGTTGAAAGATAAATATCACCCCACAAATCTGCTTGCTGTTATTGAAAGGTGCATCCTCTTAAATCACATACAAGCTCCTTTTAAGTATTAGGATGGATATAAACTTTGTTTAAGTTGGTGGTTCGTTAGCTTCTTAATATTTACATGAGATATTTAAGTTGTTCTATTGTTCAACTTCTCTTTGCAGAAGGAACGAATCTGCTCGAAAGCTGGCCAAGGAATTTTTGCTTGACTTGCAAAATGGTTCATTAGATTTGTAAGAGTGTTACTAAGATAGTTTCTTCACGAAACCTATTTTACCTGTTAACTAATAATAGACCACTAACATATATATCTTTAAACATAAAACAGAGGACCTGGTGTTACAGCTTCGTCTCCAAACAAGTCTAATCCCGATTCTGAAGATGAGTCCGATTTGGGTGGCACAAGAAAACGTCACGGCCGGAATTCAAAAGAAACTGATCTTTTCTCAGCGGCTCCAAAGGCTCACCCAATCAGTTCTGATCACAGGCGGATTCAAGCCGACATCGAACAATCACAAGCACTTGTTAAGAAACTTGACCTTGAAAAAGGAATAGAGGGTAATATACTCTCCAGGTCTGACAATGATAGATCACACAGAGACAAGTCTCATGGTGGGTCCAGTGGTCCAGTTGTGATTATACGTGGGCCCAACTCAGTCAAAGGCTTAGAAGGTGTTGAGTTACTTGATACACTCCTTACTTATCTCTGGCGCATTCATAGTGTTGACTATTATGGAATGACTGAGAAAACTGAAGCTAAAGGTCTACGCCATGTGAGGGCAGAATCTAAAAGTTCTGATGTTAAAACGAGTGGGACCGAGTGGGAAAAGAAACTAGATACACGTTGGCATGATAGATTGAAGGGTCAGGATCCGTTAGAGATAATGACTGCTAAGGAAAAGATAGATGCTGCTGCAGCTGAGTCGTTGGATCCGTATGTACGGAAAATTCGAGATGAAAAATATGGTTGGAAGTATGGTTGTGGAGCAAAAGGTTGTACGAAACTTTTTCATGCTGCTGAGTTTGTTCTTAAACATCTAAAACTGAAACACCCTGAACTTACGGTCGAAGTAACCTCTAAAGTTCGTGAAGATCTTTATTTCCAAAACTATATGAAGTAAGTTATCTCCTGTTAACCGTTTCTTCTGTATATGGTTTTTTTGAAAGTGATGTTTATTAATGTTAATTTTTTGAATTTGCAGTGATGAAGATGCACCAGGCGGGACACCTATTATGCAGCAGTCATTACCGGTAAACTTCCGTTAATGTTATTTTGTTATGTTGGTTGGTCACCATGATTGTTAGGTTTTATATTCTGTTAAAGCTATGCTAAAGTTATTACAATTGATAGTGTGCTAATGCCTGCTATGTTTTACATTGTTGATAAGATATTTGTGTCTCTTTACAGAAGGACAGACCTCAGAGAAATAGGCCTAGTATTGCTAATCGTTTGAAAGACGATCGAGGTAACCGTAGGGAACATGATGGCAGAAACAATGGTGGTGAGAGATATGATAGGGGTGAAAATCCCGAATCCATGGACTTTCAGTCGAACAATGATGGTGGTGGGGGCCGCCCTAATGATCAGATGTTTGATTCTTTTGGTGGACAAGGCATTCATGCTTCATTTCCTACTGATGTTCCTCCGCCTCCAGTATTGATGCCTGTGCCTGGTGCTGGGTGAGCTTGCCTGACTGTTTGGTTGTGTGATAGGTGCTGTAATGGACTGTTAAGGGGTTGGGTAAAATATTGCAACTAGTTCTGGTCAAAATGGGTACTTTTATATGGTCCAGTACGGGTCGGATTGACCCAAAAAACTTTCTGCCCTATGATTTAGACCTTCTTGAGAAAGTAGTATGATCACAAATGTACAATCATAAGCTCAATGTTTTGAATTGAATCGTAGTAGACACTTGCGTTTGATAAAAGTTAGTGCTGAATGATTCAAAATTTGAATGATTCAAAATTTGAATGATTCAAGGGTGCTGAATGGTTAAAGAGTTCTTCAACTCTGAATGGTTAGTTTGTCATTCAGATGTCACAAACAAAACACCGAATGCTAAATGATTCAGCATTCAGTGCTGAATCATTTACTTTTTAACGCTATACACTTTGGGTGATTTCTCACCTCTTCGAGTCTTACTTTTTTATTATATTTGATATATTGCATATAAAACAAAATCTGAATTGATTCATTTATAAGTAGATGGGCCGAAATGGCCATCATTACTATATTCCAAATCCATTTATGTTGGTCATGTGTCATAACATTATTTGTCCAACTCTGATCTGCAGTCCACTGGGTCCCTTTGTACCTGCTCCTCCAGAAGTTGCAATGCGGATGCTTCGAGATCAAGGTGGACCGTCTCCTTTTGAAGGTGCGGGTAGAAATGGAAGAGGTGGGCCCCAGATAGGCGGTCCTGCTCCAATAATTGCTCTACCTCCATCATTTAGACAGGATCCTCGTCGCCTACGAAAGTAAGTTCTTTACATATATTTTAGATTGGGTTTTCCACTTCCAATGTATATAACTTTAAATAATTGACGCTTTGAATTATCAAAAATTCAGATTATTGTTTTTAAACAGTTGTCTTGTGATGTTTTGGGTTTAAGTTTGGTCTGATTTGTTATATGCAGCTACCAAGATCTTGATGCTCCAGAGGATGAGGTCACCGTCATAGACTACAGGAGCCTGTAAACGGATTGTGCAAATCCTGTGCTCGAGTCAGTTGATCTACTATTATTTTCTGAAGATGGTTAAAATACATTTATGGGACATGGAAAAACCAGCAATCTAGAACAATGTTTGTATTTCTTTGCTAGTTGGTCAAGAAGATGAATTTGATATTTAAATGGATATGATGAAGCGGATATTTTGATATTTTAGATTTTAGACCGTTTTGTTCCATTTAGGAAAGATATAATGCATTTGTTTTCTTACTGCTGCTGGTTGTATTTTATTTTCCTTTGGGATGTGAGGGAGGTTATTCTATTTTCTTTGGGTTGTTTATGGTGTGCATGATAAATTGATAATGATGTGAATTTCTCGAAGAAATAGCATATTTTCAACAAGAAGCTTTCTCAGTAGAACAAATTACCACATCTATCCAAACCCATAATAGGAAAAACATAGTGTTTAGACCTATTATAACGTGGCTGAGACCAAAATCAACTCAACACGTCACTACCCAAACCGAAATGCCTTATTGGGGCGTGTTTATAGATGGGCAAAAAAACCGGATCCAGATCCAATCCGGTGACCCGATCCGGAACCGGACAGAAGCAAAACCGGACACAGCAAAAACCGGATCCGGATCCGGATCCGATCCGGTTCGACCCGGATCTAGATTTTCAAGAAAACCGGATTTTTTTCGGATATAAATCGGATTTTATCCGATCCGGTTTGTATCCGGATCCGATCCGGTTTTTCAAAAAGCTAGCCGTTTTTTTTTTTTTTTTGCAGTTTCAGTCTTTTTTTTTGCAGTTTTTTGAGTTTTTTTTGACCATTTTAACCTCACAAAGTCCATTATAAATACATGGTAATGCTTTGGTTGAAAATGCACCAACAAACATTCTCATAGTTATTTCTAAATCACTAAATATTTTCTAATCTCTAGTCTACTTATCCCATAATGGATAATTCACAAGCTTCCGTTTTCGGTTCCGCTTCCGTTGGAACATCTTCACAAGGCTACACTACGGCCGATATTGATTACAAAAAAGAAACAAAGCGAAAAGGGGACGTTTGGTCCAAATTCGAGTTGTGTGTAATGAAGGATGGTGCTGAAAAAGCTCGTTGTACACAATGTATGAAGTTCATGGGTGTTTCGGGTAATACAACGTTAAGAAAACATCTTGACAAAAGTTGTAGTGCAAGGCAAGACCCGAGACAACAAACAATGCAGGCCGATGGTTCGATTTTTGAATACGATGCCGAAGCTCTTCGGCAAGATTTGTCAAGGTTTGTCATTCAACAAGCGCTTCCTTTCAACCACTTCGACAATCCAAGGCTTACGGAGCTAATTCGGAATCGACTACAACCGCGATATAGCAATGTAAGTCGTTCTACCTTAAGACGGTGACGCCTTTAAATTATGGAAAAAAGCTAAAACTGAAATAATTGAAGGTTTTCGAACATATAAACATAGGGTTTCTATAACTTGTGATGTTTGGAGCGCACCACATGGAACGGCAAATTCTTATTTAGCCGTTACCGCTCATTGGTTTAATCCCGATTCGTGGCTTTTAATGAAACGTGTTATCGATTTTAAAATATTTGGTTATCCACATAACGGTAATAATATAAAAAAAGCGTTACAAGACACTTTAGAAGAATATAATTTAATCGATAAAGTTTTTACAATTTCGCTAGATAATGCATCTAATAATGATGCGGCCATGAGTGAGTTAAAAATTGCACTTAGACCGATTTTAAATGGTGCATTTATTCATACACGTTGTGTTGCTCATATTATAAACTTGGGAGTTCAAGATTGTTTAACTTTTTGTTCTTCATTAAAAGAAAAATTTAGAAGATTATTAGTAACGATTTATCGTACGAGCAACGCACGACATCATAACTATGAGGCTTTTGTTAAAGATTGTCATGACACTTGGTTAGGTCCTTATTTTGATAATAATACAAGATGAAATTCTACTTGTTTAATGTTCGAAAATATTTTACGTCAAAAAGAAACGTTAATCGCTTTTAATAGAAAACTACTTAGAAAGGGATTTTCCGAACCAATTAGTGACGACGAATGGGATGACTTGGAATCATTAACAAGTTTTTTACAAGTTTTTAAAGAGGCATCAACAATATTATCGGGTGTTTATTACCCAACTAGCGTACTAGTTTTAGAATAATTTTATATAATGACGGAAAAAATATGCGAATTTGCGAACTCAAATAATGTTATTTTTAGACAAGCGATTTTTCATATAAGAAAAAAACTAAAAAAATATTTTGGAGAGATACCGAAGGTATTTTTATGTGCGGCCGCACTTGACCCACGATTAAATTTTAATGGGGTTGAACGATTGATGACAACAATATATACCAACTTTGATTGTGTGCATGGTGTTTTTGATGACGAACCCAACTATCTTTTGAACCAAGTACACGCTTTTAATGATGTTTTTGAGAATATGTTTGGTATTTATGCAACAAAATATGGTCGACAATCAAACCCAATTGTTGACCAACCCGGATCATCTTCTCGAAGGAGCCGAGACCTCAAAATAAGTCTTTTAAACTTGGTACGTGAAGACACTTCCAAACGCGCACGAACATCGGCACCCACAAGCGAGTTGGGAAATTATAAGATGGCAAACTTTGCACTAAACATGAGTGAAGAACAATTTAACAACCTTGACATTTTAAAATGGTGGGAAACAAAACAAGACACATATCCAATATTAAGCATTATGGCTCGTGACTTATTTACCGTTCAAGCTTCAACCGTAGCTTCCGAATCGGCCTTTTCTTTGAGTGGTCGAATTATATCGGAAAGAAGGTCAAGACTTATCCCCCAAGTTGTGAAAGTATGTGTATGTTTGAAAGATTATTTGGATGGGGTAGATAGGATACAAGATCAAACTTTATTAGAAGGTCCGTTATATAACGACATTGAAGAATGTATAGAGTTTGAAGAAAATTTAGCGGGATTATCACCTACAACAACCGAAGAGAATTCCGACAATGAACTAAACGAAGTGGATGAAGGTGACTATGAACCGTTTGATATGGACCAAACCGAAATGAATGTATCGGGTTACCAACAAGCTTACCTTTCTCTATTTGATGACCCTGCTTTTGAAGACTACGATCGAAGGCACCATCCTCAACGCGCTCAACAAGATAACACATTTGGGTCATTTGACGACTAAAGTATAACGGGTGATGGCCATGCCGAAGCTCGATATACTTTAGTCTTAATACATTATTGGGTGATGGCCATGCCGAAACTCGAAATGTATTAATTATAATTGTATTGTTCGAATAAAAGTGTTTTTATTTTTATTATTGTATCGTTCGAATAAAAGTGTTATTTATATAATTGTATTGTTCGAATATGAAACAACCCAACCCGTACTCCGTACGATAATTTTTTTTATTTATTTAAATATACACATTTATGCGCCAATTAAATATGTAGACCAAATCACAAGTTCCATTAAAACGTACAACCATTTCCAATGTTTACAAAAGGCACAAAGGCCATTAATTAAGTTAATACAAGTTTGACCGAATACAATGATAGTTTATAAACCAAACGACCCAACGAGCATGGTTTGGGACTAAACTACCCAAAAGGTGGTCAACTTCCAAAAGCTCCTACAAGCACATCGTCAAAGACATCTAGTGTCCAACAATCCCCTTCCCTTTATCCTCACCTGCAACTAAAAAGATAAACAACGCGAGGGGTAAGCTAACGCTTAGTGAATGCAATAATTATACATGATCATATATAATCTACTTACTTGCATACAATTACACAATACCACATACAAGCTAGCAATTCAACAACATGCAATCGATCATGCATAAACTACTACCCACGTTCCACATTAAGCTAGCAACACTAATAGCATATAGTTCACAATATAATATGCTAAGCACAATTCGCACAACCATGGTTAACCAAGTTTACAAGAGAACGGTACATGTAAGTCCGTTGGAGTTCATAACATCCACTAGTGTTACTTATACACCGCGTAATCACTAGTCCCCCGGGTGATGTCTTAAACACCGCGACTAACTCACCCTTACAACAATGTGGCGTCTTAAACACCGCGACGAATCCACACTTCGTTCAATACAATGAGTGGTGTCTTGAACACCGCGACACTTCCACTCTCATGACCTTGTGGTGTCTTAAACACCGCGACAATACCACAAGTCAATCACACAATGAGTAGTGTCTTAAACACCGCGACAATACTACTCGTTACCTAGAATGTGGTGTCTTGAACACCGCGACACTTCCACATTCACACCACACAAATAAATACATTATATACGTTCACGCATAATTATTCCACTCACCTTGACGCAAGGATGATGAATAATCGCTTCCAAACTTCAAAGCCAAGTACCTAATACATTAAGTACCAATTCAATACATAAACTAGTGGAATTAACCACATTACATTTACTTGGGCATTTAATGAGTCAATTTCGCATTAAATGACCCAACCACACCACAACCGCCCTCTTAATGGCCAAGACTCGACTTTAATTACCAACATTAGTGCATTGAAGTCTACTAGCCTCAATTGACATCCACCTAGGGTAATTTACACCCATTTTACCCAAACTAGGTCAACTAGCACATTCTTGACCCAAATGACATCTCTTTCAATTCTAACAAGTGTTTAATGCTTACAATATCATTAACACTTTCAAACTCACAATTACAAGACCAAAACCCTAGGTTATGGCCATTAGGGTTTCATTACTACAACCTAACCCAAATTCACCCATTTTACTCCCAAATGGGTCATACAAGCTTCTATTAACCAAAACCCTAGCCATAATCAATTAAAACTCGAAACTTAGAGTTAGAACTTACCGAGACTATCACCACGTAGCTAGAGTCACAAGGAACAACTTTAACACTTGCTCCAAAGATCAACCCTCAATCCTTCCTCTCCCAATCTCACCTTGAATCCAAATGGGTGTTAGAGTTTTGGGAGAGAAATTGAAAGAAAATGAAAAAGGAAAATGAATAAATGAACTAGTGGACCAGATTTAATGCACCCATCTGATCTATACGTCCATTTACTATTTTTCCCCTCAAAATCCTTTAATTTAAATAAAATCCGGGACCTGACCTGCAGGTCTGCCGCGGCGCGGCACTACTCGTCGCGGCGCGACGATGCACTAGGAAAATCATCCTGTTTAAGTTGATTTCTGATCTGGAGTTGCTTTGTGGGCCGCGGCGCGGACCCACTTGTCGCGGCGCGACATTGGGCTGCAACAGGCCCCTTCGACTAGTTAACAAAATTCCGAGGTTTCCACAACTATACAACCCAAACGCTCACTCTAATACACGCCTAAACTCCAACCTTAAGTCTCGCACGACCCTTTAAGCGTGTACGGAAAAGCGGGGTGTTACAACTCTCCCCCACTTAGATCGGAGCGCGTCCTCGCGATCCAAGCCGCATGACAAGCCGGAAGATAAGCCAAAACAAACTCTTCGGATTCCCATGTAAACTCGGAACCCTTTCGATGTCGCCATTGCACTTTGAAGGTTCTAACTTCCTTGTTCCGCAACATCTTAACCTTTTCATCAAGGATTGCAACCGGTTCTTCCGCATACTCTAACTTGTTATTCAAAGTAATCTCATCCAATGGCACCCAAGTCGAGTCATCCACAAGACACTTGCGAAGATGGGAAACATGGAACGTATTATGAATTCCCGCAAGTTCTTCGGGTAACCCTAATCGATAAGCAACCTCCCCAACACGTGCCAATACCTTGAAAGGACCAATAAACCGAGGAGCTAACTTTCCTCGCTTCCTAAACCGAATCACACCCTTCCATGGAGAAACCTTAAGCATCACCATATCACCTTCTTGAAACTCAATCGTTCTTCTACCTTTATCGGCATAAGACTTTTGTCTATCTTGCGCCGCTTTAAGTCGAGCCCGAATCATTTCAATTTTACTATTCGTCTCCAAAACCAAATCGGAACTTCCGATTTCTCGTTGACCCACTTCTCCCCAACAAATGGGAGTTCGACACCTTCGGCCATAAAGCATCTCGTAAGGTGGCATCCCGATACTAGTATGAAAACTATTATTGTATGAGAATTCCACCAAAGGTAAATGCTCATCCCAACTACCACCAAAATCAATGATGCACGCCCGTAGCATATCTTCCAAAGTTTGATTCGTACGCTCGGTTTGACCGTCCGTTTGAGGATGATACGCCGTGCTCAACTTTAATTGTGTACCCATATCTTCATGAAACTTTTCCCAAAATCGAGATGTAAAACGGGTATCTCGATCCGAAATAATAGATATAGGAACGCCATGCCGCGAGACCACTTCCTTGATAAACAACTTAGCCAAGGCCTCCGACGATATTGCTTCTTTAATGGGAAGAAACAAGTCACTTTTCGTCAACCTATCAACAATCACCCAAATCGTATCGTATTGGGTTCGCGCCGTCTTCGGTAACTTGGTAATAAAGTCCATGGTAATGTGCTCCCATTTCCATTTCGGGACTTCCAATGGTTGTAACTTACCGTAAGGCTTTTGGTGCTCGGCTTTGACTTGCAAGCACGTGACGCATTGTTCAACATACTTAACCACATCACGTTTCATGCCGGGCCACCAATAATCTTTCTTCAAATCATAGTACATTTTCGTTGCACCCGGATGAATGGAATATTTGGACTTATGTGCTTCATCAAGTAGCACTCGCCGGTAATCACCCGTCTTAGGCACCCACACCCTTCCTTGAAAGGACAACAAACCCCGCGGACCCATAGTAATAAACTCCGATTGGCCCACAATTCGTTCTGTGTGCTTATCGTGAACATAAGCCTCTATTTGGTCTTCACCCATCTTTTCAAGAAAGTCGTTAGTGATAATCAAACGTAACGATGTTATACGTATCGCCGGATGTTGAGTCTTTCGACTTAACGCATCCGCGACCACATTCGCCTTACCCGGATGGTAAAGTATCTCACAATCATAATCTTTCACCACATCCATCCATCTACGTTGACGATAATTCAAATCCCTTTGAGTAAAAAGGTGTTTCAAATTCTTATGATCCGAATATATCGTACACTTGACACCATACAAGTAGTGGCGCCAAATTTTCAATGCATGCACAACCGCCGCCATTTCAAGATCATGAGTCGGGTACCTCGTTTCGTGATCCTTTAATTGCCGAGAGGCATAAGCAATGACTTTACCCCTTTGCATAAGAACGCACCCGAGCCCATTTAAGGAAGCATCACAATAAACCACCATGTCTTCGACGCCTTCCGGTAACACTAACACCGGAGCTTGACACAACTTCTCTTTCAATAATTGAAAAGCAATTTCTTGCTCGTTTTCCCAATTGAATTTAGCACTCTTCCTCGTCAACTTTGTTAATGGAGAAGCAATCTTAGAAAAGTCTTGGATAAACCGACGATAATAACCGGCCAATCCGAGAAAACTTCGGATCTCCGTGGGCGTAGTCGGTCGTCCCCAACTCTTCACCGTCTCAATCTTCCCCGGATCCACTTGGATACCGCTTTCGTTCACAATGTGACCAAGGAATTGAACCTCCCTTAGCCAAAATTCACATTTAGAGAACTTTGCATACAACTTCTCTTTTCTTAGCGTCTTCAAAACTTCACGCAAGTGACATTCATGTTCGTGCATACTTTTCGAGTAGACTAGTATGTCGTCAATGAACACAATAACCGACTTGTCCAACATAGGTTGGCACACCCGGTTCATAAGATCCATGAATGCCTCCGGTGCATTCGTAAGACCGAAGGGCATAACTACAAATTCATAATGCCCGTAACGCGTTCGGAAAGCCGTTTTCTCAATATCTTCCTCACGGACCCGCATTTGGTGATAGCCGGACCGTAGGTCGATCTTAGAGAAATACGTTGCGCCTTGAAGTTGATCAAACAAATCGTCGATCCTAGGTAGTGGATAACGATTCTTGATCGTCACTTTATTCAACTCACGGTAATCAATGCACATACGCATACTACCGTCTTTCTTCTTCACAAATAAGACCGGAGCGCCCCATGGCGAAGCACTCGGTCGGATAAAACCCTTCTCGAGCAATTCTTGAATTTGATTCAATAACTCTTGCATCTCCGTTGGTGCTAAACGATAAGGAGTTTTAGCAATGGGGGTAGCCCCCGGAACCAACTCGATGCGAAATTCTACTTGTCTTTCCGCCGGAACACCCGGTAACTCATCCGGAAAGACATCTTCAAACTCATTAACTACCGGAATTTCACGAATAGGTGGTGGCTCATTACGAGTGTCGACAACATGAGCAAGGAAAGCCATACCACCGGTAATAACGTGACGTCGTGCCCGAGCAAAAGTGCATATCGGCACCGATCTCCTTCGTTTGTCACCATGAATAATCATCTCTCCCCCACTTGGGGTCTTTACACGAATAAACTTGTCGTGGCATGCAATATCGGCTCTATAACGATCGAGCCAATCCATACCAACGACTACATCAAAATCACCCAAAGTCATCGGAATAAGATCAATTTCGAAACTTTCGGCGCCAAACACAACATTGCAATTTTTACACACATCAACCACTAGCGCCGTCTTGCCATCCGCTATTTCAACTTCTACCGGACGACTCAACTTTACTAGCGGTTTATTTAACTTAGGCACAAATCTTGGAGATACGAAAGACAAATTAGCACCACTATCAAAAAGTATCCGAGCCGGATTAGAATTAACCATGAAAGTACCTGAAACGACTTCATTGGATTGTTTAGCTTCTTCATTAGACATCAAGTAGTTACGACCCCTAGCCGTACCCGCTGCCTTCTCTATCCGCTTAGCATTATCATTACGCAACTCGGGACACTCGGTCTTCTTGTGTCCTTCCTTCCCACAATTGTAACAAGTGAACTTTGTAGTAGAAGATGGTTTGGTGCAATCTCGGGCCATATGCCCCCTTCGCCCACAATTATGACAAGAATAGGGGAAGTCCCCCGAAGCACCTTTCTTCACGCTCCCCACACTCTCGGAGCCCTTCTTAAACTTCTTGCTAGAAAAATTCGATTGGCTAGTAGCTTCAAACTTCTTCTTACCCAAGGTAAGGCTACTTTTCCTCATCACAAGTGCCTCGAACCCTTTCGCCATATTAAACAACTCATCGAAGCTCTTCACCACGTTTACGCTAATCTTTTCTTGATAACTATCATTCAAGGTTCGATAGAAATCTTCTTTCAACATTTTATCATTCCCGACATACTCCGGGCAAAATTGCGTCTTGGACAAGAACACGGATTTGAGAGTGTTCAAGTCCATCGACCCTTGCCTCAAGGTACGTAGCTCGTCCTTAAGTCTTGTAAGATCGGCCGAAGTTCGGTACTCATCGAAGAACTCCGCTCTAAATTCCTCCCAAGTGAAGTCCATACATTGTTCTTCACCATAGAGTTGGATCTTAGCATCCCACCACAATTTCGCGTCACCCCTTAACATGCTACAACCATACCTAGTCTTCTTGTCGGGTGGACACTCACAAGTACGGAAGGCCCCCTCCATATCGGAGATGAATCGGGCACTCTTGAGTGGGTCCCGATCGCCCTCAAAAGTAGGAGGTTGAGCATCCCTAAAGTTCTTGAAGAAAAAGTCACGCCTTCCCCCATTTTCTTCTTGAAGAGCAATCTTAATTTGCTCCTTAACCAAAGCGACGACTTGTTCGTCAATCGTCTCGATAAACATCTTCTTAACATCTTCGCGAAACTCCGCCTTTTGGCGTTGAAAGATGGCCTCAACCTTGGCCGTGAACTCGGGGTCCTCGCTCGTGCCCCCAATATCGGTGTCATGTCCGTTTCTCATCTTCATTCTATAAAACGGAAAAGATTAAACAACGAAACTAAAGACATGACACATATATACCTATACACCATACCACTCCATCTCGCTCGACAATCGTCGTACATCGCTTGTTTGACACGATTTGCACCCGTAGTAAGGGTAGCTAATCATTACTACGCGAGCACGTCGCGTTAACTCGCTAGTACAACGTTCATTTCGCTCGATGCTTGCTACACAACATGAACAAATAACACATGATTAGTTCACATGAACCTATGTACTAACCAAGTCCCGGTCCGACCCAAAGTCCTACAAGTCCCGCACAATGCACACACAAAAGTCTAAGTCTAGGCGCCTATCTCAAGTCACCTAAATCCCTTAGACCACGCTCTGATACCACTTGAAACAACCCATCCCGTACTCCGTACGATAAATTTTTTTTTTTATTTAAATATACACATTTATGCGCCAATTAAATATGTAGACCAAATCACAAGTTCCATTAAAACGTACAACCATTTCCAATGTTTACAAAAGGCACAAAGGCCATTAATTAAGTTAATACAAGTTTGACCGAATACAATGATAGTTTATAAACCAAACGACCCAACGAGCATGGTTTGGGACTAAACTACCCAAAAGGTGGTCAACTTCCAAAAGCTCCTACAAGCACATCGTCAAAGACATCTAGTGTCCAACAATCCCCTTCCCTTTATCCTCACCTGCAACTAAAAAGATAAACAACGCGAGGGGTAAGCTAACGCTTAGTGAATGCAATAATTATACATGATCATATATAATCTACTTACTTGCATACAATTACACAATACCACATACAAGCTAGCAATTCAACAACATGCAATCGATCATGCATAAACTACTACCCACGTTCCACATTAAGCTAGCAACACTAATAGCATATAGTTCACAATATAATATGCTAAGCACAATTCGCACAACCATGGTTAACCAAGTTTACAAGAGAACGGTACATGTAAGTCCGTTGGAGTTCATAACATCCACTAGTGTTACTTATACACCGCGTAATCACTAGTCCCCCGGGTGATGTCTTAAACACCGCGACTAACTCACCCTTACAACAATGTGGCGTCTTAAACACCGCGACGAATCCACACTTCGTTCAATACAATGAGTGGTGTCTTGAACACCGCGACACTTCCACTCTCATGACCTTGTGGTGTCTTAAACACCGCGACAATACCACAAGTCAATCACACAATGAGTAGTGTCTTAAACACCGCGACAATACTACTCGTTACCTAGAATGTGGTGTCTTGAACACCGCGACACTTCCACATTCACACCACACAAATAAATACATTATATACGTTCACGCATAATTATTCCACTCACCTTGACGCAAGGATGATGAATAATCGCTTCCAAACTTCAAAGCCAAGTACCTAATACATTAAGTACCAATTCAATACATAAACTAGTGGAATTAACCACATTACATTTACTTGGGCATTTAATGAGTCAATTTCGCATTAAATGACCCAACCACACCACAACCGCCCTCTTAATGGCCAAGACTCGACTTTAATTACCAACATTAGTGCATTGAAGTCTACTAGCCTCAATTGACATCCACCTAGGGTAATTTACACCCATTTTACCCAAACTAGGTCAACTAGCACATTCTTGACCCAAATGACATCTCTTTCAATTCTAACAAGTGTTTAATGCTTACAATATCATTAACACTTTCAAACTCACAATTACAAGACCAAAACCCTAGGTTATGGCCATTAGGGTTTCATTACTACAACCTAACCCAAATTCACCCATTTTACTCCCAAATGGGTCATACAAGCTTCTATTAACCAAAACCCTAGCCATAATCAATTAAAACTCGAAACTTAGAGTTAGAACTTACCGAGACTATCACCACGTAGCTAGAGTCACAAGGAACAACTTTAACACTTGCTCCAAAGATCAACCCTCAATCCTTCCTCTCCCAATCTCACCTTGAATCCAAATGGGTGTTAGAGTTTTGGGAGAGAAATTGAAAGAAAATGAAAAAGGAAAATGAATAAATGAACTAGTGGACCAGATTTAATGCACCCATCTGATCTATACGTCCATTTACTATTTTGCCCCTCAAAATCCTTTAATTTAAATAAAATCCGGGACCTGACCTGCAGGTCTGCCGCGGCGCGGCACTACTCGTCGCGGCGCGACGATGCACTAGGAAAATCATCCTGTTTAAGTTGATTTCTGATCTGGAGTTGCTTTGTGGGCCGCGGCGCGGACCCACTTGTCGCGGCGCGACATTGGGCTGCAACAGGCCCCTTCGACTAGTTAACAAAATTCCGAGGTTTCCACAACTATACAACCCAAACGCTCACTCTAATACACGCCTAAACTCCAACCTTAAGTCTCGCACGACCCTTTAAGCGTGTACGGAAAAGCGGGGTGTTACAGAATATTGTTATTTATATTATCTATTGTGTTGAGCACTTGAGCATTATAACTTTTCTTTATACCGATTATATTATTGTTGTCAAACGTTAAAAAAATAGAACCGGTAAAAATATAAATCGCAAAATCGAATCCTAGTCCAAGAAAAATCCGAAAAAATCCGATCGAGATCCGAAAAAGAACCGGTTCCGGAAAAAAATCCGAAAAAAATCCGATGCCGAGAACCGGAACCGGAACCGGAACCGGATCCGGAACCGGTTCCGAAAAATCCGGACAAAAAAATCCGGTTTTTTTTTGTCCGAATCCGGTTTTTTATCCGGTTTGTGCATCTATAGGCGTGTTGGTGGCACATGGACCTTGTGTGTTGCTTGTTGGCACGAGAGTTATTTTTGGCGTGTAGATTACGTGGCCAATTTTTTATTGGTCTATTTTTGTGTTTTTATAATACTTTTTATATCAACACCTAACTTTCGATCATATTTAAACTTCCCATCATGTCATTCCGCTACTCCCTATATATTTTCTGACACATTTGTCACGTCATCGCCAACTACCTCGCTCCACTCACCAACACACCAAAAAATACCTTTTTACTATTACAATTGGTCTTACAAGGAATAACATTAGAACTGATTAACCTCAAAAAACATAGTTTAAATCTAACCTTTCCAGATAGCAAAAACGTAGTGTTTACACGAAATAACATTAGAACCGACTAACCTCACACAGTTTAAATCTAAGCTTTCATCTTGGAAAGCTAGTTTACTCTAGATTGGTAAGATTGACCCTAATTAAATACGTGCTCAGTAGTACTGACATCTACTACATGTCCCTGTTTATATAGCTCCGGCAATCCAAAAGTTGGAGAGTATCAGTACGGCTTTCATATGGGGTGGGAACAATAACCAATAAGAAACTTTCGTGGGTTAATTGGGACGTTTATGAACTTTGAATAACCATGGCGTCTCTAGATAAAGGTGGTTTAAGAGTGGGCAGTTTATGAACTTTCAATAACGCTTTACTCTTCAAATGAATGTGGAGATTCGTAAAGAATCTCGATTCTTTATGGTCTCCCTTCTCAAAGACATTGATGGGAAACAAGTTGGGTTTGATCTTACCGAATGTAGATCAAGAGGTACATGATATTCTATAGTCAATGTCACAAAGTCCATGCATTCCAAAGGCAGTATCCCTCTTCATTCCAAATCGTCTAGTTAATGGTCAATGTCAATGGAGTTGGCGTCGCAACATTACGGGCTCAAATGCTACCTCGTTCCATATCTTCATGACATACAATTAGGCAATGGCTCAGACTGTAGGCGTTGGGACCTTGACAGTGACGGTTGTTTCTCACTTTCTCTGTAAGATCAGCACGTCAGTATACCTACGATTCTCTCCTTCCCACGATCAGCCCGAGCTCTCGTTGTAATAAAATCCCACCCATCAAGGTGAAAGTCTTTTTATGGCATCAATTTCCATACAAAATAAGTAGGAAATGACTAAAACAATGATGATTTTGTAGGGCAGCAGGTAATTGGAACCACTATTGCAACCAGAAATAAACCAGACTCGAAAATCTCTCTCGAATGGTGATTTCGTAGGGCATCAGGTAATTGGAACCACTATTGCGACCAGAAATAAACCAGACTTGAAAATCTCTCTCGAATGGTGATTTCGTAGGGCAGCAGGTAATTGGAGCCACTATTGCGACTAAAAATTTATAGAAATTGAGCGATATCATTTAAGTGGCAATACTTTGCGTATTTTGAGAACCCGTGGTTAGGATCATAAACACAAAGCAAGATTGGTAGTGAAAATGTATTTTCAAATTGCCGGTGTGGATTTTGGATAGTCTTTCGCTCCTATTGCTCCTCGTGACGTGATCAAGTTGTTGTTAGCTGTAGTTACTCAACACAATTGGAATATTCACAATCTTGATGTGATATCCGCTTTTTTGAATGCTGAACTTAAGGAGGAGATCTATGTATTACAACCTTAAGGTTTCAAAGTAGACAGTCAAGAAGAAAAAGAGTAAAGATTTTACAAGGGACTTTCTCTTCCGGTGGGTGGAGAATCTTTCTCAACTCGTGGTTAGAGAGACGACTTTTCTTCTATTCTAGGGTAGAAGAATGATTGTTTACAGTTTATCTTGCGCATATCTCGCATGAGCGGGATTGAGTATTGTTGTAAAACACTTTATGGTCTAAACTCTAAAGCAAGTACCGCGAGCTTTTGATGTTCATTTGATGAATCATAATTTCAGGATGAGGTCAAGTGAGTCAACTCTATACGTAAAGTAATTCAATTCCCAAGAGAGATTGATTATTTCTCTTTACGTTGATGATTTACCAGTGATTGAGAGCAATGATAAAACTTGTTGACGTGTAATAAGTTGTGTTATTATGTAATCACTCGTCACTGCAACTACATATCAAAGAATTAAGGGCCTTCTACTTCATATGATCATCTTTGTTACATTACAATCACTCGATATAAATTAATTTAGTAACCAATGTAGAAGATATAAATTAAGACGTAAATTTTGAAGCAAGGAGATCCACAGAAGTCATGATCTCGTAGTGAACGTAGATTAGATATCCATCGTGTGACATTAATAAGTGATTTTCTTTCTATAAGACTATAACATGTTCATACAACAATAAAATGACTATTGAATCTCCATAAATAAATGTCTCTTGTAGACAAACATGCTTTAGAAAAGACAATCTAAAACAATCTGTTGGAAGAATGTTTTTGTCGATAGGAGAAGAATAGCTTTTTCCCCGCTTAAATAATACTAGTAGAATAATGAATCTGAAGGCAGTGTGCGTTCGCACTACTTGTATACCGTTGGCTCTGCATCAAGCTCTGGTTACATATATCGAAATGGTTAGAACGATTTCTTTTCATAAGACACCAGGCCATGAACTCCTCCTTCAACCTGTGCTGCTCCAGTTCTCACCTGAAATGCTCAAAACAGAAAAACAATTATCAACATAACGTTTGCGATTACTCTTTCAAGATCTATGTTTCATGCAACAAAGATTTCAGACATACCTCGAGCCTCAGAATCCCAGACCTCAACATTTCGTGAGCTGAGTGCAAAGAAGAAGCACCAAGATTTTGGAAACCTTGCTTAACGGCATGCATTGTGTATGGAATGAAGTTCATAACAGAACCTTTATCTGCAACGGCTCCAACAACTCCCTGAGCAATCTTCAATTTAGCTGTATCACCTAGGTAACGAGCGTCACTTCCTTTTCTCATCGCTTCAAGAGATCCCATCCCACGATATTTTTTAACCCGCTTATCACCCTACACAAATAATGTGAAACAATACAAGGAAAACAGAACTTCAATTTTTCATAGACATTCGTATGCACAGGAAATGCTAATACAGAGGGACTTGGGAAGAAGAATAAAATTATCAGTATTTAAGGCTGATTTATTAATTGTTGGATGTGCGTTTTAACCAAAGTCACAATAATCCATAAAGCTTTCAGAAAAAACATAATGAATACATTCTATTCTATTGATTATCAATTGCCAATCAGAGTTGGTAAAGCAAGTATTAAGTTTATGTACCAAATTAATGTAAAATTATCTAAAGCATGCTTTTGATTCTTTAAGTCAGAACAATCACTTCGAAAGCATAAATCATTGATCGGTTTATTAAAGTTCTGATTGTAAGTAAATTGCTTAGCCTCGTCCTTGTATAGCCAGTGGTGCAGAACTCGGAATTACTCGGCGAGTAATCGGTCAAAACTCGGGATTACTTGGAAAATTGGTCAAAACTTGGAAAATCGGTCAAAATTGGTCAAAACTCAGATAAAACCGGTCACAGTCAAACTCGATCAACATCTGAATAAGTCCCGACTGAGTACTCCCCGAGTAGCGATTTTTGCAGCCTTGGGTATAGCCTTTTGTTCAATTTATCTTTTGACAGATTTAAGAATCAATTGATGTGGAAAATAGAAAGTTTAAACGGATTAGTAGTTTTTACAGCTTTACAGTTAACATATGTAACAATATCCTAAGAAAGTTTGCTAATTTGAAAGACACGTCCATAGTACACAAACAAAATCCTAAACCAGATGAACTAACTCAGGTGAACACTTCACTAAATTCAGCATACACAAACATTCTCAATAAAGATCGAAATGGGTCAAGTTACCTGATACACATATGATCCAGGGGCTTCATTACTTCCTGCTAAGAAACTTCCCATCATTACAGTTGAAGCCCCTAAGGTCAAAGCTTTGACAATGTGTCCAGAATTCGAAATACCACCATCAGCGATAACCGGAATACCACTTTGTGCAGCAACAGATGATACCTTGTACACTGCAGTCGCCTACAAAACAATTAACAAAGACCATGAAATAACACATTTCAATTTTCAACAGTTTGTGTTTAATTCTTATTCTGATTAAAAATTAAACAATACCTGTCCACGGCCCACAGCACAAACTTCCTGTGTAGTACAGATCGATCCCGACCCCATCCCAACTCTCAATCCATCAACACCAGACTGAATCAAGTTCTGAGCTTGATACATCGTAACCACATTACCACCAATCACATCCAAATCAGGATACATCTTTTTCGCATACTTAATCATCTCAATCTGATAACTCGAATTCCCTTGAGAACTATCAATTACAATCACATTAACACCAGCTTTAACCAAATGCTCCAACCTTTCCTTATCACTCTCCCTCGTCCCAATCGACGCTCCAACCAAAAACGACCCGTCCTCTGCAATCGACGGCATCCCGCCTTTCGGGAACCCCTTAATTCTCTCGATATCCGATTTACTCACTACATTAACTACCTCTCCTTCTCCACTCACTAATGGCACAAAATCTAAATCCTTAGCAGATAAATAACCAGCAACATCTTCAAATTTATAACTACTCGGTAACGATACAACATTTTTCACCATATAACTGGAAACCCTAGTTTCTTTATCAGTTAAACCCTCCCAATTCCCCTTATCAACATAACCTAACAACTTTTTATCGGTTTTCAATCCATTTTCAGTTACAAATACATACCGTGATGTATTAAACACATCACCGGACGATATTGAATCATCCGGTGACACAAAAATGATATCCGTATCCACGAAAGGGATACGATGCGATTTTGCAGAGCGAATTAAGGACGATTGTTCTGAAATGGTGGTGTTAGAGTGAATGATACCAATACCACCTAACGCGGCCATAGAAACAGCCATAGAAGATTCAGTTACGGTGTCCATGGGAGAAGCAACACATGGTATGGATAAGTTTATGTTACGAGATAGCTTTGTGTGTAATTGTACGGAATCCGTGGGAAAATCGATGTAATGAGGGAGGAATATGACGTCATCGTAGGTGTAAGAGTAGCCTTGATTGAAGAGTTTAGTTGCTGGAAAACCGTCTTCGAAATCTACGACAGCGGTGGTCATGGTGGTGGCGTACGTCAGTGGTGTACGGTAGTGGCGTATGGGTTTTAGGGTTTAGTGATAGGGTTTTAGCAGGTTTGATTGTTTGAAAGATCAAAGATAGTCGGCTGGGCTGAAATTGATAAAATGTGTTTTTATTTTTTTTTCTTTATGTTATGTTATGTTACTTGTATGACTTTTGTTATACTGATTAGTGATGCTATGATTTTGGAAGATAAAATTATAGTAGTACTAGTTCTATAAATATCTTGATTGATAATTAACGAGTAACGACAAAAAGGACTATACAAACCCACACGTAAATCGCATATAAATAATCAGACCTTATTGATGATTGATATACAAGATTTAGGGTGCGTTTGTTTGCGTCTTAATGAAATGATTCAGCACTGAATGATGAATCATTCGGCATTCAGCGTGTTTGTTTTTGACCTCTGAATGATATATTGTGCTGAATGGTTCAGAATTCAGTGCTGAACCATTCAGAGTTGAAAAACTCTCTTAACCGTTAAGAGCCTAATTTTTCTGTAATATTCTTTTCAAATCATATCCAGAAGGTTTAGCCAACAATTATATTGTATTTTTTATTCATGTAACACGTTAATAACTAATTTTACTAAATTTATATAGTTCATTTAAAACGATTATCAAGCAGCTTATTTTCGTTCAGAACAAATTTTATTCAAAGGATCTGAACCATTCAGCGCTAAATTATTCAGTTTTATCAAACGCACCATTAGAAACAGTCTGAGTTTACACCTCTCCTGGCTACAAATCGTTTGTCTTCGTTTTTGTTTTTTTGTCGTTGTTTTTCGGCCGCCATTGTGTACCAGGTTAGGGTGGCGATGGATACTACTCGTATTAGGTTGTGGACCCTTTAATAATCGGGAAAACAAAAACTAAAACAATAATATTATTTGACAAATTATTAACTTTTACAGTGTAATTGTAAAAAATAAGTTTTTTTTTTTTTTTTTGTTAAAAATAAGTTTTAGAATTTATTTTTAGATTGACGATTGTGTTGTATTGATATAAGTATATAACTACTGAAATGACCCGTGAAATCACGAGTTTGTTTAAACGAAACAATTTAATGATATGTTTTAGGTATTAAGTGAATTTAAATGCTAAACTCATTTATTTTAGAAATAATTGTGCCGTTGGTCCCTCCATTTTACCCCAAAAAGCTAACAGCGTCCCTCAAATTTTTTTTTGGCTTTCAGCGTCCCTCTATTATCACTTTTTTGATTAGGCGTCCCTCCGTCAACTTTATGTTAAAAAAGTCCGTTAAGTCATGCCATGTGCCTTGCATGTGAGGGTAAATTCGTCTTTTTACTCTTTTCTTCACTAAAATCGAGGGACCACCGGTGCAAAAATTCTTATAATTTATAATAATAACAATTATTTCTAATAATAATAATAACAATTAACGAATCATCAGCTAGTAATTATTTCTAATAATAATAACAATTAACGAATAATAATAACAATTAACGAATAATAATAATAATAATAATAATAATAATAATAATAATAATAATAATAATAATAATAATAATAATAATAATAACATCGCAACCTTCAATCCTAATAGTTCGAAAACAAATCATCAGCTAGCAAATTAGCAATCTTTCCTTAAACCCAGTAAAATTCATCAACCATTTCAAAAACGAATTCTTTTCAAGCCACAAAAACCTCTTAAGCGCCTCTTTCTCAATTTTATTCCCACTACAACCGTCACTATCACCATCTCCACAGCCGGAACTGTTAACGTTTCCGTCAAATCCATCCATCGCCAGAAAATGCGGAAGTATCGAAAAATGGTTGGAATATAATAAAGATAGCCGATTTAGATTTCAATTATACAGAAATCGAATTGATATTTACAGGTTTCCGAATCAAGTCCTGGTGGTGGTAGCGGTTTGTTTACGTCATCAATTGGGGTCACAACAGGTGGCGGTTTGAGAAATCAATTGTGCATACACCGGTGGGGTTGAAATGTCATACCCCGTCCAAAATCTTCCTGAACGAACACAATAACATATGGCACCATGAACTGACGTCTATATGCCTTGAACGACTCCAAGTAATATCTTTAAAATGAGCAAATGCACAGGGGAAGGTTTCTTTCATACCTGAGAATAAACATGCTTTAAAGTGTCAACCAAAAGGTTGGTGAGTTCATAGGTTTATCGTAAACAATAAAATTCAGTACTTTTGATAGACCACAAGATTTAAATGCTGCATGGTACAAATGGGCCCGAATCCTATACCCACCTGTAATGTACATGCGATATCTTTAAAATACAGTACACATATCTCGTGTACGAAACCATTTGTCAAAAATTCTTTGTAACCGTACACATATCTTGTGTACAAAATATCATACACATAACCTGTGTATAAAATCATGTAACATCCCAATTATTTAAGGTAATATTTTACGTAATTTAATAGGTATATATATATATTGTTGGTGCTACTTTGTTTTATAAGTGGATAATATTTAAAGTTTGTTAGTTAAGTTGAAAGGGGACTAGTGATGCAAAGTTAATTTAAGGACCTCCCTTAATATGGTTTTGGTGGGGAGGGTAGAAAGTGCAAATGAGGCAAAGTTAAATCAATTAAAAGAGTAAAATGCTGGAAAATCATTATCAGTTGCAAAAAAAAAAAAAAATACAGAAACTTAGTGTGTGCTTGTGTGTGTGTCGACCCAAACAAGAAGAGAAGAAGAAATCTTCAATTGAAAGGATTTTGTACATGCAAGTGGAAATTAATGAAATCTAGTGTGCTCTAATCATCATACCAAGTTTTAATTCTTCAATTTATTCTCCATTTGTGCACATTAGGGTTCTTAAATCCCTAAAGACAAGGTATGAACTTTTATATCTAAGTATCACTAGAATTGGGTGTTTTAGATGAATCTAAAGCTTAAGAGTTGTTGTATGATGTGTCTATGCATATTTGTTTGGTTAAAAACGAATTTGTAATTGATAATGGAAGTAAGTTCATGTATGAACTTGCATTTTGAGTGTATGTTGTGAATGTGATGAAATGGATGTTATTTATAGCTTTGAATTAAGTCATGCATACTAGGAGTTTGATGAAATGCCTCAATGAAAATGTTTATGAGACTTAGTCAAATTGTAAAGGAGAAAGTTTATATGTGAATTGTTGTTATTGTTGTAAGTAATGATATTTGGATAAATGATGATTTTAGGGTTGCTAGTAGTAGAGATGGGTTTATGCGCATTTGATGTTTGATGAAAGTGTTGAAAGCTCTTGAAAGTTGTGATTTCGTTGAGTTATGTTATTGATGAAATTAGCTCATGTATAGGTGCTAATCAAGGCGTAGGAGCTTCAAGTGATCAAGGAACCTCATTTAATCAAGGTGAGTTTATAGGGGGTAAATTGGGCGGGTCAAGAGTGGCTTAGTGTTCTCGGATTGCATCCGTGCAAGAGAGCAACGACTAAGTGCACGAGATGAGTAGCTTAGATAGAATTATTAGGTTCACCTAATAATTGTATCTATGGTTAATGATTAGCTTAGGCAAGGTTAATAAGCTTGCTTAGTAACCCTTGTCTATGGTATGACTTAGCTTAGACACTTTGGGTGTCTATGTACATATGTATGAATGCAATGTGATTAAGGTAGCGTAGGCATATGTGTATGTCTATGGTTGTGTTTAGCTTAGACATGATTACTAGGGTTGGCCTTAGTAAGTTATGTCTATGGTAAGTAATGGGTCGGATTCGAAAGTAAGTGAGCAACCATTTGGTTGGAAAGACAAAGTGATATAATGATTATGTCCAATATTGTATGCTTTATTATTCGCCTATAACTCACTAAGCGTAAAAGCTTACCCCCATGTTGTTTTATGTTTTTATAGGAACGAAAGGACACGGGGAAGGTAAGGAGCCTATGTAAAGATAGCGGAGCTTTGGGTTTTAGTAAGTGGTAATGCAAGTCTCTATTTTGAATCAAGCCCTAATGGTACCGCTTATCAACGCCAAGTCTTTTGAATTTATAAACTATGTTTCTTTTGAAGGAGTGGGACCAAATGTTATGTTCAAGTTGTGTAAAAGTGTTGCTTATGATTAAAAGATTTTTGAAGTGTTTAATGATGTATGAAACTGTTTTAATTAAGCTTGCTTATGTATTATGTTGTCAAGATATGTTGGGTGATGATGAAATGGTAAAAATGTGGTTTTTGTAACATGTTGCAGCTCAGTACCAGTGATGTGTAATTTCGTACTCTAAATTATTAGCTAAATACCTATCGATTATCACACAATACAGGCAACTATAACCAGTTCGTGTAGTAATTAAACAAGTATTTGACCAATTCGTTCCACAGAGAGCAGGTAATTGAAAACTTGAACTATTAATTATTCTAAGATTTAAAAGGGGGTTTTGTTGTAAAACTGATTAAACGCGAAAGTAAATTAAACTTAACTCAATAAGATGCAAAGGTATCCACTTATATTCAATTCCCTAGGCTAGGATTGCTCGTTTAAACCCGTTAATTTAACAATTACAATGATGTGACACTGTATTTATCTGTCGATTCCTACAGTTTAAGACTAATAACTAAGTATAACTGTCGTTAACCTAGAATTATTAACCAATTCACAATGATATTACTCAAGATTATAATCTAACTTAGGTTGGTTTGGTGTCCCTTACAACCTCACAATTATTGCAACTAATTTCAAGTTCATCCACTATACGATTAATTTTATTATCGGTGTCCCTCATAAAATCTCACGTATTCCTAAATTATTCACGTTCAATAATCTAGTAAAAGCTATTAATCAATTTAACTGTCGTTAGTTAATCAATAACTTCCGTGATCTAACAATCAATAAGCTTTAATAACGGTGGATCTTAGCTAGACATAAACTTGTGTAATTTTAATTAATTGTTACTAACCAAAAGATCGCAATCCATGACCTAGGTTCATGCATATAAGTGAATACTAAATATTTAGCTACTCATGGTAAAACAAAGAACAAATAAATAAGGAGAACAATTAAACATAATCATTGAATTGAATGAAGAACAAATTAATAAAAGTAATAAAAGTTAATACAAAGATTAAACTAACCAAGAATGATATTGTAGCTTAAACCCTTGTAAAATAATGAAGAAAGACAAAGAAATTCGTAACTAATGTTGCTGTGGGAGAAAATTCGTAAATAATACTGCATCCCCTAAATTGGGGTAAAATTCGTCTATTTATAGAATATGGAAAAAACAGCTGAAACCGACTCATGTCGCGTTCCGCGACACACCATCGCGATCCGCGACAACCTCATCGCGTAACGCGATGACCAGGACGCGACAAAGCTGATTCAAACGCGATAGAATGGTCAGAACGGCCCCTTTCCCATATCGCGTTCTGATGCACTTCATCATGTATCACGATGACCAAAACGCGATAAAACTCATCCTGAAGCTATGGAAACTGACTTTTTCACCCGGGGCACGTTTATCTTCAACTCTAACTCCTTTTTGGCTATATCTTCAATAAAAAACATCATTAACGAGCTAACGAACCATATCTTGACACTTTCTTCATTTTAAACTCAAATAACTCGATTTCTCCATCAAAGTCTTTAAAATATCAACAAATGGAACAAGATAACGCCCAAAATAAATGTATAAAAATGGCGTTATCAAAATCCCCCACACTTGAACCTTGCTTGTCCTCAAGCAATTCAATCTCGAACCAATAAATGTACGAATAATCTTCAACAAAATTCCGCAAGATTCAAGCCTTCAAGTCAATCCTCCACAAGCTCTCGTACTCTTCATCTTTTCACGAATAAGCTTATTCTCTCACAAAACCACTCCTCACATTCTTGTCACTTACAAAACAACATACAAACCATCAAAAGCACCCCCTTTCTCCCCCCCCCCCCCCATTTTCATTCAAACATTTTTTCAAAAACAATATCCTAAGTGGCCCTTATCGCAAACAAATTTTCATAAAACATTCTTTCTAAGTCATGAATTGAGATGTAAAGACAATTTGGGTTGAGAACTCAAACTTCAAAAGTTTCCACAACTTTACTTCTTAACACAAACCTTTCATCTCAAAGCCTAAACTCTTTTCACTTAACTTTCCCTAAAAATCACATTACTAGGCTTTCGATATCCTTCTTTTCTTTGCATCAATCAACCCTTAAGACCTACTTTCCAACCTCAATAACTAATCACCAATAAACATTCAAATACAATTGGTGTAAAATGATTACAAATGATAAAAACAATCTTACGTTATAAGGTTTAGTATTTGTAACATGACCCTTATTCGCATCAAGATAGCCTACTAACAATATTTAAGGCGCTATTGCAAATACCAATACTTCACAATTTAATCAAAGATCCAGTTATAAATAGATTCATACCTGTGTTTATGTAGGGAAAGCCGTTTAACTTTTTAACTCTCTTGATTCCATTTCATGCTGATAATTTCTAAATATGCAAGCTATCCACATACTGGTCACATTTCTCTTATCCAAAGTACCCCGCAAAGGTAACTCTTCCCAAGGTCTAGTCTTACTAGGTATTTCCCACATCATGAGCCAAAAATGATCACTGCTGCATAAGTATGAGACGAGTACCTAAAGATGATCACCTTGCCTTGAGATAGTAACGTCCTTGACCCGTGTAGCAAACCTTTAACCAACCGATCCCAAACCGGAAAAAGGTCTTAGGTGGTTAGGTGATCTAGCACCCCAAAGGATCTATCGGCTCGAGTCTTAGAAATTACTACTTAAGCTTGGATCTCATAAGCATTTTTTTTTTTTTTTTACAATATTACTCTCTTTGAATGTCTTCCTCGTCTTCAATTTGTGACTTTGTAGAACCCGCAATATATGATGTAGCGGATGGATAATGATGTGATCGATGATGATGAATGATTTGTTGTAGGAAGTCTTTAACTCATGACATAAAGCAATACCATTCACACCATAGTCGGTAATAGCCACCCCTTAAAGGGTCCATTGGAGTCAGAGATTTGTGATTGTTCCTTTTCAAGCTTACATACCTAGCACTTATGAGTATAACACTTCTTTAAGAGAGTCAAAAAGCCATAAACACAAAATATGAAGCCATTTATATCCTAATCTCTAATTTAACCATTTTTCTCGCATTTTGCCCTAAAGCCCTAAATACCGTTATTCTTCATTTCTTGACACAAATAAGTTGCATTGTCATCTTTGAAACAAATACCAAACTAGATAAAATAAGATTAAATTTTTAACATTTTTAACCAAATTTATCCAACATTTATCCCTTTTCAACTTTCACCTTTCATCAATTGTCTTTCCTCAAGCATTTATATACTCAAAATTCCTAAGTCATGGTCAAAAAGGTCTATTCATAATTAACATATCACTAACGATTTGCTTAAAACTAATAAACCTCACCGGCCAAAACCAAGAATTCCAAGTCAATCCCTAATCACTACGGGTGCTCTCATGGGTAAACATCTCAATTATAACCTTAAAAAGTTTAAAAACTCCACAAATTTTGACCACTAGGCAATTAAAACATACAAAAATTTCAAAAATCCGCGAGAATTTATCTCTCCCCCCACACTTAAGATCATGTAATGCCCTCATTTACATGAAATCAGAAAATCAAAAATAAATTCGAGAGGACAAAATAGTGAAAAAGGGAAAAGAAAAGAAAAGAAAAACCCGGATTTTTAGATCCGTAGATCGCGGAAAGACGGTGCACGATGGCGCTGAACTTACTGCCAGCATAAGAACATCGGCATCCACTCGATCACCAAAACATCATAATCAAGTAAGGTGCTGAACTTACTGCCAGACTTTGAAAAATAATAAAGCACAACCACCGTGGAACCTGAAACGAAAACATACATACCATAACTAATGGGGTGGTACCACCACGGTACCGAAACGCCCCATTTAAAATCCAAAGTATTAAGTTTAAACACTAACAACTACCATCATCCTAATTAAGATTACAGTCATCCAAAATAAAAACAAATAAATGAAATTAAAAAGTGTTTGTTTTGCTTGCCACCACCGCATCCAATCACCAAGGGTTATACCCTCCATAAGAGCCATCATACTGCCCACCATAAGGACCTCCACCACCTGACTGACCTCCCTGGTTTCCTTCATCATACTGAGAACTGGAACCTGCTCCTCTTCGTCTGACCATATCCTCCCAAACTTCCTGAGCTGCTGTGCGATCATAAACCCGATAAGGACCTATCGACTCCGGAGTCCATGGAACACGAG